>NC_041394.2:289574063-289786563 GCF_900747795.2 Erpetoichthys calabaricus | reverse complement strand
TGGGAGGCGTAATGACGTGACACTCAACTCCGCCTCCCACGGCCATCAAGCTGCCGTCCATTACAGTATATTGTCAAAAATGAGGTTCCAGTTATGACCATTACGCTTTGAATTTCGAAATGAAACCTGCCTAACTTTTGTAAGTAAGCTGTAAGGAATCAGCCTGCCAAATTTTAGCCTTCCACCTACACGGGAAGTTGGACAATTAGTGATGGGTGAGTCAGTCAGTCAGTGAGTCAGTGAGGGCTTTGCCTTTTATTAATTAGTATAGATAAAATAGGACCCAAAATGGATCCCTGAGGAACACCATATTTAAGAGAAGCAGTAGATGAAGAAGAGGAATTAAAAGTCACTGAAAAGTGTCTACCAGTTAAATATGACCTGACCAGTTAAGAGCAGCCCCTTTAAGCCCAACAAGATGTTCAAGCCGCAACAGCAATATCTCATGGTCAATGCAATAATCCCTCGCTACTTTTCGTTCACTTTTCACGGATTCACGACTTCGCGGATTTTATATGTAAGCATATCTAAATATATAACGTGGATTTTTCGCTGCTTCGTGGGTTTCTGCGGACAATGGGTCTTTTTACTTCTGGTATTTGCTTCCTCAGTTGGTTTGCCCAGTTGATTTCATACAAGAGATGCTATTGGCGGATGGCTGAGAAGCTACCCAATCAGAGTACGCAGTTAAGTTCCTGTGTGCTGCTGACTGGCTCAGCGACAGAGTGCTGCATTAACCAGGAAGTCTCATCTCACTCATTCAGCATTAACGTGCTCTTGCTACTGCATTCAGGGGATTATCACCTTCATCGTCATCATTTTTACTGCGCAGCTTATTCATCACCATCATCACGTCATATATAGCTACGTGTACTTCGCAATACAGTAAGTGTAAACTTATCTACCAATTTCATACTGCTTAGCAGTTGCCCCTGTTATTAATAGAGTAAAGGGTGGGTTGTAAACAATACAGGGAGGGTTTAAAAACGTCCAAATACACGTTAAATAATTAAATAAATATGGTGTCCCTACTTCGCGGAAATTCAGTTATCGCGGTCGGCCTTGGAACCTATCTCCCGCGATAAGTGAGGGATTACTGTAGTGTCAAAGGCAGCGGACAGGTCAAGGAGGAGAAGGACTGCTGCGCCACCTGAGTCAGTAATAAGAGAGATGGCGTTGAACACTTTCAGGAGTGCCGTTTCAACACTATGATAACGCCTAAAGCCAGATTGGTAGATCTCAAATAAATTATTGGAGTTAAGGTGATCAACCAATGGATTATAAATAATTCTTTCTAGAATTTTAGCCAGAAATGGCAGTTGGGAAATTGGACGAAAATTGGCTAAAACTCCAGGGTCTAATTCTGCCTTTTTTAGACGGGGACAGAGTGCAGCATGTTTAAAAAATGAGGGCACAACCCACGAACTAATAGAATCATTGATAATGGCTAGTAAGGGTGGGTCCAACACATCAAAGGCTTCCACTAAGAGATGTGGTGGTACAATATCCAGAGGACTGGGGGCTGGTTTAAGGGTGTCAATAGTTCTTTTTAGCTGTGAAAGTGAGACTATATCAAAAGATTCTAAGACGTCATGATTAACAGTAGGAAGTTCATAGCCCGTTTGAACAATGCCACGGCGGATAGTATCAACTTTGCTGACAAAGAATGATAGAAACTGGTCACATGAATGAACAATGCTATTTAATCCCATCGCAGAGTGAGGGTGAATGGCCGCATTAATTGAATTAAATAAGACCCTAGGATTCTTTGAGTGAAGGGATACTAAATCGGCAAAGAAGTTTTGTTTCGTTATCTTAACTTCAGCCTGGAAATTGAAAAGAGAAGTCCTAAAAATCTGTTTAGAGGCAATCAGTCCGTCTTTTTTCCAACGCCGTTCAGCAGTTCGACAGGTGCGGCGCAGTGATTGTGTATTTTCATTTAGCCAGGGAGCAGGTCTACCCTTATTACTGCGTATCTTGGGCGGAGCAATTGAGTCTAAAATTGTTTTACAGGAAGAATTAAATTTTACGACAGAATCATCGATACCATTATTTTGGTCATGCACATAAAGACTAGAGAAAATAGTTTTACAATCAGATATAATAGAAGAATTTTAAAAGCGCGAGCAGCGTGGGGGACAGTTATTAGTCGGGACATCAACAGTAATATTCAGATACATCATTATAGAAAAGTGATCAGTAAAAGAAACATCACATAAATCAATATTATTCACTGAAATATCACGAGTAAGAACGAGATCAAGGGTGTGACCGAAAGAGTGTGTTGGCGTATTAATATGCTATATAAAATCAAATGAGTTCAATAGTGATAAAAAGTCATTGACCAAAGGTTTCGATTGACAACAAATGTGAATGTTGAAATCACCAACAATAAAAACTCTATCATGAGAGAGGGTGCTATCAGCCAAGAGATCAGAGAATTCAGAGATGAAAGTATCATTAATTACAGGAGGTCTATAAACCACGGCAAACAGCAGAGAAGGGGTGCTGCACACTTCGAAAAGCTGAAGTTCAAAGCTGCTAAATGTCCCCTTGTAAGGCTCTGACACAAGAACATACTTTTAAAAATAGTGGCAATGCCACCTCCTCCCCCCCACGACGAGTCAGGCGAGGCGAGTTTAAAAATGGATAACCTGGTGGAGTCATGTCAGTAAAATAAGAAGAGTCACCATTTAAAATCCAAGTTTCAGTGATGAAGAAGAAATCCAGATTATTTGAGGTAATAAAGTCTTGCAGGATAAAAGTTTAATTAGACACTGATCTCACGTTCAAGACAGCAGCCTTGAGAGAGGTAGAAGAGCTCGTTGCATGATGAGCACGGGTGAGCATGCAAAGATTAGCAGTGTTTACTACTCAATTGCAGGCCGAGGATGATGCTGTCTTGAAATGGAGAAATTAAATTCGGTGTCCAGCGCCCATGAACCAGTGATGGAGTCCTGAGTAGGAGAAGATGGGTCATAGACAACTCGCAGGCATCGGGAATCAAAGCTCTGGGACTTGAGTCGGCCTTGTTTAACAGCAATTCCGGCTCTTTTCCCAAGGTGGCGGCGGGTGCGTTTGCGTCTCCGATACAGGTGAACACCGGCATCCAGGTGAAGAAGTCAGGAGATGAATAAAACAAAGGTGGAGGTTCACAAAAAATCCCATCAGGAGATGAAAATTGAGAGGAAAGCAAGCCAGAAAATATGTTTAGTAAAGACTCACGATCGTAGGACAGTGGCCGTTGGGATAAACTAAAACATAAAAACAAAATTAAAACAGACTAGAGAGACGAGCAGACGGCCAGCCACACCAGTTGGCGCCATCTTTTATACTGTAAAGGCGAACGATGGCACCGTTTGGATGCAGCAAAAGGTTGGGCGTCATCCTGCCGGTCAATCTGCCACACACATGTCCTTCAACGAAATAGCAGGGCTTACAGAGTTCTCTAAGGTATTGTGCAAAGTTCTGTTTGCGAATTTGTTTTGTGATGGTCTTTATATGAAGACCATTTACTGTATATGTTACTTATATACAAGGCAGATCGAATGTTATTTACCTTGATTTATTTACTTATCTTCCTACAGCGTAAAGTCACAAGTAGACTTCCTGTGTTTGACACGGGCATGCTGACAAAGTACACGTGCAATGCTACTTCAGTACATGAAGACTTAAGCTGCAGGTAGAAGTTGCCGTCGCACTTTTCAGAACTGATCTTTTACTGACAAACTGGTGAGAGAGAGGCATCACTGTTGTTATCAGGTAAGCTCTATGCCAGTGGTTCTCGTTGTTCAGTCCATCAGAAAAACTACAAATTGGTTATGATGTATTTTTACTGAATGAATTGGGAATGTATATACAGGTAAAATTCTGTTACAACAAACTGCCAGGGACCTAAAAAATATTTCGTTGTAATGAAAATTTCGTAGTAATGAGATTCTGTATTTGTCACTATAGTGCTTTCTTTAACTTGCGTCCAGGCATTTGCAATCATTTCAGTAGCTTCTTTCTCGTTAATTTTAATCTCCTCATGTCTACAAGTTATGCTGATGAGAATTTTTCTCAGCATTTCCTTGCGATAATACACTTTGAGGGTGCGAATGTTGCCCAAATCCAATGGCTGAAGCACTGCTGTGAAATTGGGTGGGAGGAATTCAACGCAAACATTATCTAAGTGCAGAAGCATGCTGTGGGCAGCATAGTTATCAATCAGAAGCAGAATCATCCTTTTCTTCTTCTTCATATTGTGAGGTTTCTGAACTCTTTTGGGACCCGGGATCCCCCCCCCCACCCCCACCCCACGGGAACGACACACTGAAGTGTGTCCCGAAGAGCGATTGCTGCGTCTGTGGAAGATTGTCCATTGCTGGGACAGTGCAACAGCGGGATCTGCCACTCTCCTATAGACAGATACATTAGTCAGGCAGGGTTTTGGCTTGGTTAGTGCCCAAGTAATACTGTTCCCTGCATTTACAATGTTCCTTGCATCACCCATTGAGATCTTTTCTGTTTGCTTTGCGGCGAGCCGTAGCACAGCTGTGAGCCTGCTGTTGCCCCAGCAATGGATAAACAGTCTTCCACAGACGCGGTGATCGCACTTCAGGACGCTCTTCGGTGTGTTGTCCAGTTGAGGGAGGTCCCAAGAGAGTTTAGAAACCTCACATTAATAGGAATGTTTCTTTAATGAGCATCAATGAACCACATAAAAACGGCTTTTTCAACATCTTCACATGCAGCAGTTTGCATACGTTTGCAACCCGAGATTTTTCTTCTTTCTTTGCTCGGTCTTTCAAGAAAGTTGACAGTGTCGATTGCAAAATTCCGAATACACTGGCAACGTCATTTTTCTTTTTGCCGGAATCGAGAGCCGCAAAAATGTGAAGTTTTTTTTCTAATATGAACTGTTATTGTTTTTTCGTGTCATCCATTTTTATAAGAGGGTGACAATGAGTTAAATTCCAATGGATAATGAATGTTTTTCAAATGTTGACGAGCAATAAGTGAAAGATATCACTGAAAACCACTGAAAACAAAAACAGCAAAAAAACAGTATGAGGAAAGTTCGAAGAAATAAAAAATGACAGTGTTTCTGTTTGGGGATCATTGTGCACAACTGAGCTGCGACCACAGAAAAAACTGCTCTGTGGATGATTCACTCAGGCATTTCAAGGTCTTTTGGGCACTTCATTGTAATGAAAGTGTCTGCTGAATGTATTTCGTAGTAACGAGATTTCTGTAGACTTGTGTCATATGGGGAAACTGTCGGGGACCATAAAAATACTTCGTTGTAATGAAAAAATTAGTTGTAAAGATATTCGTTGTAATGGAATTTTACCTGTATGTTAGATGGGTAAGAATTCATTTTAAAAATATTTATTTTTATTTTTTAATTTTCTGGTTGTTTAGACAATTATTTACTAAAAAGAATATAAGTAGTTGCTCCTTTCAGAGTCATCTGCACTGCTGTCTGCTCTGCTCAACATTTAATTTCAGTACTTAGGTACAATTTAAAAAGCAATCTCTTTAGAAGAAGTGAATTAAAAAATAACAAAACAAAATAAGCATTTAGAGATACAGGAAACATACAAATATGTCTTAATTTCCTGTACGTACAGTATGTATGTACAGTGATCCCTCGCTATATCGCGCTTCGTCTTTCGCGGCTTCACTTCATCGCGGATTTTAAATGTAAGCATATGTGAATATATATCGTGGATTTTTCACTGCTTCGCGGATGTCTGCGGTCTACAGTATGTGTGCTTCCTCAGTTGATTTGCCATTTGAATTGAAACAAGGGACGCATTTGAATTGAAACAAGGGATGCTATTGGTGGATGGCTGAGAAGCTACCCAATCAGAGCAAGCGGTTAAGTTCCTGTGTGCTGCTGATTGGCTCAGCGACGGAGTGCTGCATTAACCAGGAAGTACTAATCTCACTCATTCAGAATTAACGTGCACAAGCGCCAACAGAAGATGTAAATGATTGCAGAAAAGGTAAAAGTTTTGGATATGTTGAAGGAAGGAAACAGCTGCACCGCTGTAGGACACCATTACAGCATAAATGAGTCCACGATTCTTTTTATTTAAAAAGGAGGAAAAGCATTTATAAGATCTACGGCCGCAGTGTCTTTTAACCAGGGCGCAAAATGAGTTGCAAGTGGATGTTGTAAGGCAGTAGTCTGGATGGAACCTGCTTTAGGGATTTGGATTGAAGAGTGATGGAAGAAGAACAACGGCGGTGCTAAACAGTCGCCTGAAGAGGCTCCTTTAGAAGAGCTGTAACGCTATCCTTTGTTGTGCAGTAAAATTAAACTCATCGTTATCGGACAAGTCGTCGTGTCATTGTTGGTGAGTAACCATAATTAATTATTTACGTACAGTACTTATTACATGTACATAGTTTAGTGTCACTGTACACATATTTTATTGTATACAATTTTTCTTGCATTGTACGTATTTATTGATGGTGGCCTGTCTGTCGTAATGGCTGTAACATATGTGATATCGGAGACGCTCGATATCTTTAAAATAATATTTAGGTTTTACTGTATGTAATTTACATACATAATTTCAACGAATCTTACCTAATATCTAAGAGAATACAAAGGGTTTATGCTGTATAATTGTGCGTGAAATGTTTATAATAGTGTGGGAGAGTTTATAAGGGCTTAAAATATATAAAAATAACCACATGAACATATGGTTTCTACTTCACGGATTTCTTATTTCGCGGGTGGCTCTGGAACGCAACCCCCGCGATGGAGGAGGGATTACTGTAGTACTAGGGTGTTGTACTGTGTTAGCCATTATGGATATAGTAAGAAGTCAAGCAAAATGACACCTTTTATTGCCTAACTAAAAAGATTACAATATGCAAGCTTTCCAGGCAACTCAGCCCCATGTCATTTTGCTTGACTTCTCACTACATTCATAATGGCTAACATGGTACAACACCCTAGTACTAAAAGCAATAGTCTATTAAACTCAGGATCATTAAGTCACAATGACATCTATTGGCCTTTTGGGGTAATTACACTCCTGAGATCAAAGTAGTATTTATAAAGGAATATTCCACAGGACAGATTTTGGGCTGAACATACTCTAAGCTCCCAGTTTTCCTCTTGGGGCAGAGTAAGTTTTTGCTTGTTGCTCTACAAAAATTGCATTATATTCTGTTTAGTCCATCATGTCACTGGTTCTGTTGTTTCAGGGTTTGACACACTTGGTATAGTCTGGATTGGCTACATGCTACTGTCTTGGGAGAGCTGTGTCTTCAGGACTGTTTTAAAGTGCCACACCATTTCTCTTAGTCTGGTGTCTTTGAAAGATTGACTTCTGGGACAACACTAATACTACAGGGCATACCATGCTTTAGTAACCCCCCTCCCTTCCAACCCTGACCTCTATTTGTCAGTAGGAGTTTCAGTTCTTGCAAATAAAGTTCCCTGTCCTGTACTATATATAAGGACATGTTTACCCTAGCACACTCATAATTCAAATGAAGCAAAAGTGATGCTTCTGATGGTAATAAGTTAAAAGACCTCATAAACCATATTGATTTACAAAGATATCCTCATTATTTTTAAAAATGTTTTGCTAGGGCTTTAATGTATTCCCTAAACTGTTTCAGAACTCTGATATTATGAAGTTGTGTATTTTAAATGGGGCTGATGCAGCTACTGGTTTAGAACACAAACGTAATGGAAAAAAAGCCTTAACACAACAGGCCCACTAGCCTAACAGCAGTTCTACTATTAAAGATTCTGCTAATATTCAATAAAAATGATTATACTAACTATGCAGCATACAGCTAACAAAACAGTACAGGTGTACTTAAGAAGTTCCATACCTTGCCAATGTAATGGACAAAAATGAGAAAATTTTCAGCCAGTATGTGTTTGAATATCTAAAAGCTTAATCTACTTTTAAGAAGTTTTGTCAAAAGACAGAAAACACTCACTGGTGTATCCTCTGCTGACTGAAGGGAGCGGTGTAACTGTCATTCTCCTCCAGGTCAGGTAGGGTTTCCTTGTCAAACTTCATTGGCTTTTTGGGAAGCCATCCTCGAAACCTGCTTATTCGTTTCTCCATCCTACCATAAACAAACAACAAAATAATAATAATGAAAGTCTACACTTTATACTCTTAGCATGCAGCAAGAAATTAGCACTTAATGGATGATGGAAAATGAAGTGAACTCTAACATATGTAGAAAAGTAGGATACAATAATTTTCTTGAACCTGCTTATTCCTGTTTAGGGTCTTAGGAGACCAGAGTCTAAGAGGAATCAGCCCTGAACACAGCACAAGGCCTCACACATACACACATAACCACACAGGGCCAATTGTAAGTGCCAATTCACCTAACCTGCATTTTAGGGATATGGGAGAAAAAAATGGGCTTCTTGAAGAAAAGTCCACCCAGAAATTGACAGAACATGAAAACGCACAACAGAAAATGACTGGGTGTTTGATTTAATCTATACTGTATAGGATGCTAGAATCATGAGGCAGCAATAGATAGATAGATAGATAGATAGATAGATAGATAGATAGATAGATAGATAGATAGATAGATAGATAGATAGATAGATAGATAGATAGATAGATAGATAGATAGATAGATAGATAGATAGATAGATAGATAGACTTTATTGAAATCTATCTATCTATCTATCTATCTATCTATCTATCTATCTATCTATCTATCTATCTATCTATCTATCTATCTATCTATCTATCTATCTATCTATCTACTGCTCCACCATGCTGCCCTGCACAAAAATGTAACACATCAATAATTTTGAACATAACTGAAGGTTATTTTATTTTTTTTAAGTATTTTTAAATATATTATAATCACTTGTAATTTTGATGTGCTCAACAACAAATAAAACCATCTGGAACAAGTTGATAATTTGTAATCTCTAGATATGTGAAGCACCTACCTGTAATCAATGTAATGAAATTGATAAGTCCATAAAATCTAATTACTTACTTTTTTAAGTTTGTTCATACAGTAATTTTTGAAAACAAGTGGGGTTTCCACTTCACCTGCATGATTTATCATTTGATTAATATTGCTCATATTTATTTTGTGAATAAGTGCTTTTTTGGTTTCTGTCTTAAAAGTATTTATTTTTTATTTCTGCTAGTGTCTTTGAGCAAATAAGTCACTATTTAACTGAAAGTATCAACTTTATTATATATTATACTAGACAAAGAGCCCGTTTCGACAACGTAAGATGAAACGGACACGAGTTTGTGTCAGCAGTGTATGAAGAACAAATGATAAGTAACGAAGAAGTTGTTTTGTAATGATTGTAGTCCGCTTTACTTATTACTGTACAGGCTTGTACTGTTAGTTGATGAATTTTCCAGGCCTATAGTATAATATTGAATGATGAATGTTCCAGTACAATATGGAATAGTAATAAGTATAAGCACCACAAACCTGATATAGGTGTATTGAATGAATGCATAATTGAATCAGAATGCGTAATTAGGCCTTTCTCTTTGAATTTTTGTGGCCGTAAATCCGCCACCTGCCGCGATGTTGGGGTTGGATGTCGGTCTCGTAAGGTTTTTCGGGCAGCTGTGCAGAAGGCGACTGCGCATTCGGCTTCGGACGTGCGCAGAAGGCGACTGCGCATTTGGCTTCGGATGGACATGAGTGAGTGAGTGAGGAGGCAGGCGAATTATGTATTAAGATATATTATAATAAAATAACATTCTCAAACCTGCCTAAGGCCTATACTGGCAGCAGTGGGCACAAGGTAGGAACCAGCCCTGGATGTGGTGCCATTTGATTGCAGGGCCCACTGACACACTGGTCAATTTTGAATTGCCACTTAACCCAACCTGAGGTTTTGGAAGAAAACCAACAAACTCCACATTAACATGATCCAAAATTCAGGATCCTGGAGTTAGCACTGCTACCACAACGTTGACAATATTGCAGACTAAAGTGGTTTAATTTCCTTAATTGTCAGTCCCAGAATGGACCTCATTGTTCTTGTCTGAGTAGTGCCTGGAGTGGCCAGGCCTGAAATGTTTGTAATCCCACAATATTTGATGTCATAAGCACATTTTGCACTTTTATTCACTATATCTGAAGTCAATAATATAAAATTGAAACAATTATTTGTCATAGCACAGCACCATTAAGGACTTCAAAGATATAAAATATTCCCCCATTATCATTTAACAATTGTCTATTAAAAGTTCTTATTTTATCTTGTTACAGAATCATTCTTTGTTGTGAAATCATATCAAAGACTTTTTAAAACTAAGACTTATATTCTGGTTTGGTCTACAACGGCAGTATAATGAATTCAAACGAATGAGTTTGATAGGTCTTCAGATTCTTGATTCATCCTGCCTGTGGTTTAAAATATTATTTTCACACAGGCAGATTGTGCTGATTTCTGACTATAACTCCCACTATTTTCTAAGGTATAAATGTTCAACTATAAATACAGTTATTAATTGTCTGTTCCTTCCTTCTGAAAGAAGTCAGATTTGCAACTTTGTGATCACCAAGTGCTTATCTCTTCCAAAATGATGTTTTAAAAATGTTTTCTAACAGTTTCTAAACAATGTTAGTTTTTCATTTCACTCCACACTACTGATGTCTGAAGAATTCTATTTATCTCTTCCTTTCTAAAATATCTGTTTAGCTCATTTGCTATCTCCTGCTGATTTACAATCATTTCTTCCCCAATTGTTTAGATGTGGAATAATTTGTTACAAACCAAGGTGAAATATATACAACAACACAACATTCTCAACTGTGCTTAATCCAGCTGGACTAAGGAGTGATGGAACCTGTTCTGGTAACATCAGATGCAAGGCATTCCAATGCAGGGCATGCTTACACAGGCACATGCACAGGGCAGAATCACCAACTGATTGAACATGAATGTTTTTGGCGTGCTGGTGGAAAATCAGAGAACCTGAAAAAAAACATGCAAACTCCAAAAAGAATGCAATGAGGACCTGAACTCAGAAATATGGATCCATGTACCAGACTCACATCCTCTCAATATGTACTACATACTGTATATCAATAAAATGATCTAAGAAGCTACATTTTAAAACAGTACATTGTGGTATGATTTTATATCCACTGTACAGAGATAAGCTGTATCATCTTATCACTTCAAATTGTTATCCTTGTCCTCTTCAAACAAAGATCCAAACTTTGTCCTCCAACAAATTTCATAATTAAAATCAGTTTTTAATATATTTATTTTCCTGTTTATACTTAAAATCAATGCACATTTATACGCATATTATTTCAACAGCATGTAGATATCTTCCTTTAATCTTCTTAATTTATTGAAACATCCTGCTCAGGAACTGAATACATTCTGAATTAACTCGTTTTTTATGAAAACTTCTTCTGTGTATTCAAATCCCACTTCATATTATAAAATTTCAACTGTAGTTTTTGAATATTTACATTATTACTACCCAATTCAATTTAGTTCAATTTATCATCATTACTATAAAATAAAATACTGTACAGATTTTGTCTGATGTTCCCTTACATCAGCGTGGACTTGAGGACTTTAGAATAGAATAGTTTTTTCTGGCTTCACTACTCCTCCATCACTACATATGGTAAAGCCTCTTTTATTGCATTTTTAATGTACATTTTTATACCATTAGGCTTTAGATCATGTTATCTGGTGTCTTCTGCTATCAGTTTTACAATGAAACTTCTTTCCCACAATGTGTGTTACCTATTGCAGCAGACATTGTTTTAGAATTAGTATTTATTATACATAACCGTTCCAATAATTTAGTAAATTTGTAGCAGCATTGCTACTAATACCACTTTCTGTTTAATTGCTGACTTTTACATCTAAGAGAAAAGAAAGCTGTCAATGCTATTTGAAAGCAGATAACACTTTCTTTACAGTCACAATTTCAAAATATTTGGGAGAGTATGGAAAATGCCAATATAAACAAAAATGAATGATCTGTAAATTCTGCTCACCCTGTACTATATTGAATACACTACAACATCACATTATTTGACGTTTTAACTTGTAAATTTAATTGTTTTTTGAAAATATACCTTCATGTCAAATCTGGTGACTTCAACATACTCCAGAATAGTCAAGTGCTTACTACTGTGTAACATCACCGTTCTTTTTAATAACACTTATTAAACTTTTGGGAACTGAACACACGGGTTGGTTAAGTTTAGCAAGTGTAACTTTCTCCCATTCATTGCGTTATGCAGGTCTTCAGCTACAAAATTGTATGGGACCTTCTTTGCCGTATTTTGCTGTTCAAAATGCGCTACACATTCTCAGTCAGAGATGGGTCATGACTGCAGACAGGCTGATCTAGTATCGGCCCTCTCTGCTTACACAACCATGCACTTGTAATGTGGACAAAATGTAGCTTGGTCCCAACCTGCTGGAAAATGCAGGGATGTCCCATGGCACTTCAATGTAAGTGTATGTTACTCCAAAATCTGTACATATCTGTCTGCATTAATGGTGCCCTCCAAGATGAGCAAATTACCAATGCCATGGGCTCTGACACAGCCTCATAGCATGACAGTTGCTGGCTTTTGTACCTGATGTTGATAACAGCTTGGAGAGTCCTTTCCCACTTTGGATCAGGGAACATGACAGCTGTTTTGTCCAAAAACTATTTGAAATTTTGACCTGTCAGAACATAAAACATAATTCCACTGTGATACTTTCCATCTCAGATGAGATGAAGCTGAGAGAAGTTGGCTGCGCTTCTGGAAAGTTTTGATATCTAGCTTCTGTTTTTTATAGTAAGTACTGAACTTTCATCTGTGAAATGAGGCATTTCACAAAGTTGGTAAAATGCTGGTGAAATGCCTCATTTGTCTTTGGGAAACATTGTTCTCAAAGTGCTGGATTACTTGCTGACACATCTGTTGGCAAATTGGCAGGCCTTGGCTCATCCCTGCTCTTGAAGGACGAGGACTTTCTTGGTGGCTCCTTATATGTGCAATCAAGATTGCCTCACCTATTTAACATCACTTTGTAATTTTAACTTGTCAAATGTTTATTAGCCCTAAACTACCCTTGCCCTGACATTCTTGGAATGCACTACAGGCATCAATTACAGAATAAACCTATATCTTGATAAAAACAATGCAGCTGACTAGGTAAATCATTTGAATACATTTTTGTTTGAATACAAGTGAAATTAAATCACTCCTTTTTGCTTTATTAGTATTTTCCATACTCATATATTTTTTTAAATAGGTATTGTACATTATAAATATTATTCCGATTTTCTATAATGTTTTAATTAAGCTTATACTTATATACTTGTTTGCATGCTTTTACACTATATTTTACATTATAATCTTAACTGTTGCACTAAGCACTGAAGGGCTTTATAGTGGTGAAACAACTCAGTGATAACTACAGTTAATCATAAGACTCATGGCAGTACTAGGTTTAACCAACAGAACATGAGAGATGACAAATTAATGATCCCTGAAGAGCATAATCTCTTTAAAAGTATAATGTAGGCCATGAGCCTTGGAACCAACCTGCTCATGAACTTGTATCGCCGGTGCAGGTAATAGATTTTTCTCCTGGAAGAACAGCAAAAATGAAGCCAGTCGAGAAGAAAACCCATCGTCAGTTACAGTAAGAACTAGCAAGGGAGGAAAGGAGATTGAAGATAGAAGCCTGTAAGCCGTGGAGGAAGAAAGACTAAAAAGAGAGATTAAGAGATCACAAATGAGAATTCATGTCATGTGCAACTTTGATAATAATTAATGCATGGCTGCTAAAGCAGTTACGGTATTTGTTTAAACTGATGTGCATGTAGGCATTTCATGAACAATTTTGAAGCTGCAACTGAAAATATACAAACCATTTTATTCAAAACAATACTAAAAATAAATAAACATATACAAAGTGTTCATTTGAGGTATGCAATTTCAGTATGCAGCAATCTTTTAAGACCTTTGGCAAAATTTATTGAGGCACACAGCAAGATAGAGAACGTGTAAACGGAGAATCAAATCATCACATTTAATTCAGGTCTTAGCACTGTGGAATTGTGTTTGTGATTAGCTTTTTTTGTATGTGTTCTTTCTGGATCTGCACAGCTTAACAGGGCCTGACTGGTTCCTGCCTAGAAAGCACTAAATGTATAATTAATCCACACTCAAATAACTACTGTCAACCTTTCAGTCCCATTCGAATGAGCAACTATAAACTTCCAGTGCCTACTGGCTGGATCAGTAAGCTTATTACCAGTTGTGAGAAGACTGATAAAAATCCTCAAGTGCATTATAAGAATCAGTGTTGGTTTTCGCAATTTAAAAATGCTGCCACACCATTCATTCAATGTAGAAACCATAAATGAAACTCTCGGGTTAATGAGAGTAATTCAAGTTACATTTTATGGTTAACAAGGATTTCCACCATTTTATCTTAAGTGGAATACAGAATGACCAAATTGCCATTTCTGACTATAAAAGTGTTTATAATACTCAGTATTAATTAGTACAGACCACTTGTAAAGATCATGATTATCAGCGTGAATGAAGAAATACAATGACTATGTTGTCATCATTATTTGTGTAACAAATAACATGCATGAGAATTATTTTTCATACAGCTACTAATAAGTCACTAGAAACTTCTGAGGTACCCAATCTCTATGGTCAGATTCCTGGTAATGAATATTTTGTCTCTGATGACATATAAATCTAATTCCACCACTCGCAGCAGTCCCATTAATAATAAGGTCCCATTTTATTATACTGAAAGTATAGATTATTTTAACTATACCTATTGAACTATTTTATTTTTGAATACAAGAAATGTATCATTCTTAAAAGAATTTGGTGACACTGATTCCTCTTTTATCAATTTTCAGAAACTACGAAATATATATACATGATATGGATCTATCCTAATAGCACTGGGAAAAAAAGCAGTATTTAACCCTGTCTGACTCCAAATGCCAATCAAATAAAGGACCTGCACATTCATACTTATTAGTTCAATTAAAATTAAGATTCATGCTCGTCTTTCAGTTTGTCTATCAACTTTCAATCTTACTTACCCAGTTTGGGGTGACAGAGAGCCTCAGCCTATCTAGCCATGATGCTCAAAAGGTTGGAACCAACACTGGGTTGGGCGCCATGCGATTCCCACACATACCCACACTAATTCAGAGTAGGCCAACTTGGACTCACTGATTAACTTAGCATGCAAATTTATGTTATACTGAAGGAGAACAAGAGTGCTCATAGAAAAATTCATTCTAACATGGAGAGAATGTACAAATTACACCTAGACATTGTCAGATCCAGACCACTCTCCTTGAGCTGTGAGGTACAAACAGTAACCATTCTGCCACTGGGCCACTATGCTATTTAAAATCAGTAGAACCTGAATATAAAATTCCTAAAAGCAACATGAAGAGCACTAAAAGTAATAAGTATTCACCAATTTGATAGCTGGCTCATCACACCTAGTAGGAATGCTTTCATTCTTTCGTAATCTCAGAACTCAGAGCACAAAAAAGTGCAAAGTACAAAAATGAAACCTGTTCCCCTCGGGCTGTTGAACAGCTGGCTGGCTGAGGAAATAATTTACTTTGTAATCATCACACACATCCAAAGCCCTAAGATGAATCTGAAATTATTAAATGCTTCATTATCTATCAATAGATTTTCCATGATCATTTTAATAAATGCCTGAAGTTCTAATCAGGGAAGTGTCACAAAATGATCGAATGGCTTTGGTCGTCCTCTCTGTATTTGAAATTGATGTAAAAAAACCGAATAACCTGCATAACTGTATAATAATAGGTGGAATAATACAAATAAATTCTATGTTTTTAATGAAATGAAAAATACTGATGTGCCAACAATTCATTTTTATTAATCTTTTCTAGTTCATCAGCATAAGGGTGTTTACACCTGGTTAGGAGTGCCTTTTATAATATATCTATACATATTAATAAAAGGCAAAGCCCTCACTGACTCACTGACTGACTGACTGACTGACTGACTGACTCACTCATCACTAATTCTCGAACTTCCCGTGTAGGTGGAAGGCTGAAATTTGGCAGGCTCATTCCTTACAGCTTACTTACAAAAGTTAGGCAGGTTTCAATTCGAAATTCTACGCGTAATGGTCATAACTGGAACATGTTTTTTGTCCATATGCTCTAACTAGCAAAATACCCGCGCTTCGCAGCGGAGAAGTAGTGTGTTAAAGAGGTTATGAAAAAGTAAAGGAAACATTTTAAAAATAACGTAACATGATTGTCAATGTAATTGTGTTGTCATTGTTATGAGTGTTGCTGTCATATATATATACATATACACATACACACACATATACAGATATATTATATATACATATACACATATATTTTTTATATATAATATATTTATATATATATATATATATATATATATATATATATATATATATATACACATACATACATACATACATACATACATATACACACATAGATGCACTTACAATAACATAGAAATCAATATAAACAACATTAACATCATTATCATATGAGAATATGAAGTAATATATAAGAAGCACATTTCATATAAATATAAATTATTAAACAGTAAAATCTTCTATAATTTTCTACCGTGGCTTTTCGTTGGTCTGCCCAGGATTTTAAATCACCTGTAGCTTGCAAACCGTTTCACCTATTGACTTGAAATCTGGTACACATATAATACGTCACGTCTGCTATCCGCTTTATGGGTGATGATTGTATTACTCTTTTTATGTTTATTTTATTTTAGAATCAACTCCTATCTGCGCACACCAGGGCGGCCGTGGGCAGATGCGTATGGTGTATTCACTCCATGTTATCGTGCATTGCGCTGTCACTGGCATTTTGATAAAAGAATTTGAACAATATATAAGAAGCGTATAAATTATTAAACAGTAAAACATTAACATTTAAGAAGTAAAGTTACATTGAGTACTACTGCAGTGCCTTCGGGTATACCTCATTTTTTGTTTGCCCATTACATGCTTAAATGTATACATTTTTTGGTGTACCTACCCGAGAACACGCGACATATAACCGAGCGTGGGAGAAGCATGGATTTTAAACACGTGTTGAGTTCATCTGCTGGTCTCCCTCGTGGAATAACTGGTAATGTTTGACTAAAATGTACAGCGAGTAAAACGACATCACCTCCTTTTTTTTTTTTTACGATCTCTGAGATCTTGCTTTTTTCGGTTCAAGGCTTCATAAGCTCTTTTATGTGCCATGGTGTACTTAATAAGTACTAATTATCCCAACCATCATCTTTGAATGTTGCAAGACTTTCGCCTTGTATGTAGATCGGGGTAATTACATTCATTGCATTCCTAGTCTGAATCACAATCTGATTGTATGGGTGGTTACCTGGCACTGTAGGGTTGCCACCCGTCCTTTAACATACGGAATCGTGCCGCGTTTGAGAATGAAATTGCGCGTCCCGTTTTGAATCAATACTGGACGGGATTTATCCCGTATTTTTTTTATCATTTTTTTTTTAAAGCAGCGTGTCATGCAAATCATCCCACACGCATTTTATGAAGATGCCTCCTTTCCTACTTTTGATTGGGTAATACTTGATGTCATCGTTAGTTTGATTGGTCTTTTTAACTGTCCAGTGAGGAGGGCGTGTCTTTTAAGTACAGTCTGCAAAGTGTTGGCACTGAGATGTGGCGTCAGCGCCATAGTTGAAGCCCCTAACGTTGCGGTCAGCAAGTCGGCTAACATCCGCCATGTGCCGTCTTTCAGTTGCGAGAAGCAGATCATAGAATGGTTGAAACTGTTGCCCTTAACGTTGCGCCACGGCGTGTGGTTCGTTTATACCTCGTGTCTTCTCATTAAACTTTTATCTCGCGAATATGTTATTGCAATCCGCAGCGGGAGCGTTTCTATAAACTTACGTTTTAGACCGTGCTTTGTTTCCCTTATGAACATGCTTGTATGCTTCACTCGCTCCGTTCTCAATTGTTTAATTAATTTTTTGCTCTTCGCTGTTTCCGGCTGTTCCTCATTTCCCCCTACTTCGTTCTTTTATCTCGCGAATATGTTATTGCAATCCTTAACGGGAGCGTTTCAATAAACTGATTGAAAATAGTTTTGCATTTACCTTTTTAGTAAAAGGCGAGCTTTTAAGCCTGAGAAATCACCCCGTAAATGCACACGTTTAATTGCACATGTGTTAATATGTATGGTTACACAGTATTAAAAGACAGTGAACAACGTCAGTTACCTTTGTTCCCCGCGTTTGATAAAAGGTGAGCTTTTAAGCCTGAGAAATCACCCCGTAAATGCACACATTTAATTTCACATGTGTTAATATGTATGCTTACACAGTATTAAAAGACAGTCAAAAATTAACGTCATTTACCTTCGTTCCCGCGTGTGACTCGTGCTGTAAATCTCTTCCTTGTTTTTAGTTCACGTGATTACGTAGGAGGCGTGATGACGCGATACGTGACTCCGCCTCCTCCATTACAGTGTATGGACAAAAAATATGTTCCAGTTATGACCATTACGCTTTGAATTTCGAAATGAAACCTGCCTAACTTTTGTAAGTAAGCTGTAAGGAATGAGCCTGCCAAATTTCAGCCTTCCACCTACACGGGAAGTTGGAGAATTAGTGATGAGTCAGTCAGTCAGTCAGTCAGTGAGTGAGTCAGTCAGTGAGGGCTTTGCCTTTTATTATTATAGATGGAGGAGGCGGAGTCACGTATCGCGTCATCACGCCTCCTACGTAATCACGTGAACTAAAAACAAGGAAGAGATTTACAGCACGAGTCAAACGCGGGAACGAAGGTAAATGACATTAATTTTTCACTGCTTTTAATACTGTGTAAGCATACATATTAACACATGTGCAATTAAACGTGTGCATTTACGGGGTGATTTCTCAGGCTTAAAAGCTCGCCTTTTATCAAACGCGGGAACAAAGGTAACTGACGTTGTTCACTGTCTTTTAATACTGTGTAACCATACATATTAACACATGTGCAATTAAACATGTGCATTTACGGGGTGATTTCTCAGGCTTAAAGGCTCGCCTTTTACTAAAAAGGTAAATGCAAAACTATTTTCAGTCATTCTATGATCTGCTTCTCACAACTGAAGGCACCGTGGTTGATGGTAAATGACGTTAATTTTTCAGTGTCTTTTAATACTGTGTAAGCATACATATTAACACATGTGCAATTAAACGTGTGCATTTACGGGGTGATTTCTCAGGCTTAAAAGCTCGCCTTTTATCAAACGCGGGAACAAAGGTGATTCACGTTGTTCACTGTCTTTTAATACTGTGTAACCATACATATTAACACATGTGCAATTAATCGTGTGCATTTACTGGGTGATTTGTCAGGCTTAAAAGCTCGCCTTTTACTAAGAAGGTAAATGCAAAACTATTTTCAATCATTCTATGATCTGCTTCTCACAACTGAAGGGACCGTGGCTGATGTTACATCACTTGCTGTCCAACCATGACCGTTACCTGGTAGGTAACCGGCCAGTCACTTCATCCCTTACGGGAATCGAACCTCTGAGGTTTTCTTTTGTTCTTAATTAAAATTTAAAAGCAATACTTCACCGCTGCTAAGCCCCTCTAGCGCTGACGTCCAAGGTTCGATTACCGTAAGCAAGTGCAGTGAGTGTGTAATTACATTCACGGCATTCGTAGTCTGATTCACAATCTGATTGTATGGGTGGTTACTTCCAGGTAACGCTTATGGTTGGCCACCAAGTCAGGTCGAAGTGATCACTCGAGTAAAGGCAGCTTCACAAAAAAACAGATCCTTAACAAACTGTTATTAGTATATTTTCCCTCAATTTAAAAAGGTTTTATTTTCTTC
Source organism: Erpetoichthys calabaricus (assembly GCF_900747795.2). Classification (NCBI taxonomy): domain Eukaryota; kingdom Metazoa; phylum Chordata; class Cladistia; order Polypteriformes; family Polypteridae; genus Erpetoichthys; species Erpetoichthys calabaricus. Next base: position 289,766,666 of record NC_041394.2, on the reverse strand, counting down.
TTAATAATAATTTAAAAGCGGTACTTCGCCGGTGCGAAGCGCGTGGATTTGACTGACTGACACATACAGACATATTCATGAGTGCAGGTACTTCGGAAAGAAAGCACCGTGTAAACCTAAAGTTTAAATTAAGTTCATAGACCTACAAAAGGTTGCCATTCATTTGAGGCAAGATTGCTTTTCTTCTGTACAACTATACGTTGCATTCTCAAGAGTGTGCTTGCACGGCTTCGGATATAGATATATATATATATATGTATGTATGTCTATATATAAATATGTAAGCTTATAAGTACTGCCTTACTTCTCTTTAAGAAAGGAAGATGTAATGATACTTGATTTAAACGATTCCATGTCTTCCTGGGTTTGCTTAGCTTATTGTCAATATCTTTACACGTTTTTTTAAGACTTATTGACTGAAACGGGCTTTCACGAAAAAAGTTAGGGCTTTGCTACAGGATACACCCTCCACAAGTTAAGCAAGTAAAAATAAAATATATATTTCTGTTTTATGTAAACCTTTTAACTTCGTAGGCATAGCCCCATTTGGCTGTTTAATTTTTTTTTCTCTTTCTTCAGTAATATTTAATCTCCTTAAAGAAAAAGAACATATCCATTTTACTTTTTTGTATCTCTTTAGTAATATTTTAGTGTAAAAGGATAACCAGTATTTAAACCTTTTATGTTACTTTATACATTTATTTTACACAATGTTGAAAAATTAATAAGAAAGCTACATATTTTGGCAGCTGCTGCTTTCATTTTCAATGAAATGAAAAAAGCTCTCCAAGAGAAAACGTCAATGAACAAGAAACAGTTTGCACTATCTAAAAATGAGAAACCCTCATTTATAAAAGTTTGCTGCAGATGACTTAACTGAAAATAAATGAATACTTCCTATGTGTATAATACATATTTATCTATTTTACTTATGCCTTTATTCCACCAACTTACAACATTTGAGGTACAATTTGTTACATTACTTTTGTTTTTTGCAGCACAGGCAGGTGAAGTGACTTCCTCAGGGTCACACAGTGGTATCAGTACCAGGATTTGAACTGACAAGCTCCGGGTTTACTGAAATATTACTGAACAAAGAAAAAAAATGAAAACGGGCAAATACGGCTATGCATACAGATGTCCATCCGTTCATTATCCAACCCGCTATATCCTAAATACAGGAGCCAATAAGTAGATATGTATATATACAGTATATATATATATATATATATATATATATGTGAATGTATGTATGTATATATGTATGTCTATATTTATATATATATATATGTAGATATGTAAATTTGTATATGTATATATATATGTTTATGTGGATGTGTATATGTGTATATACGTATGTATATGTAGATATGTGTATATGTAGATATGTATATATATGTATATGTATATATATGTTTATGTGTGTGTGTATATTATATATATAAAAGACAGCAACACTCATAACAATGACAACACAATTACATTGACAATCATGTTACGTTATTTTTAAAATGTTTCCTTTTTTTTTTTCATAACCTCTTTAACACACTACTTCTCCGCTGCGAAGCACGGGTATTTTGCTAGTTTTATAATATTTTTGAATAAATAAAAAACTGTCTTATGGAAAAATAGATCAAATAGATGGGTTAGATTTTTGCAATGTATTTCTGAAATAGTATTTTTATAGATTAGGGATTATATATGTATTAATATGCAAATACACTCATAAAAAGTACATGAGTTCCACTCATGGTTGCTTCTAACTACAAGACGTTTTAGGTGTGAATCAGATAATTAAGCAATTAAAATCATATCTTGCTTAACATCAAGTATAATGATGCTTATTTGTTTGGTTATCATGCTTGAAGAGGAGATTTTGGTGACACCAAGAAAGGCATGTCTGTTGGGACATATTGGCAAGAGGTTATGTAATCAAGTTTTAGAAGTAACATTAGCTAAGGGGATGCTGGCATGTAAATCAAAGGGAAAGTGTTTATCTAAAGAAATATGTAGAAAAAGACGACCAAAAACCTTACCATAATGACCATGAAATGTTAGGAAAAAGTTAAAGTAGCTCTGGATTATTTGACTACAAGTGTCAGAAGTCTTATCATGAGTAGTTAATTTAGAACTTTATTGAGAGAGATGCTATGTTTGGGATGTGGCGCATAAACCTTTTTCAACATCTACAAATGTACACGTCTTTAGGCCCAAATGCTTATTCCTGCAGTAAAAGGGTATGGTGGCTAAAACACCATGATTACAATTCAAACCCTGCAGTAAATCATGGCTCTTCCATTCTTCTGATCTAGCTGAGCAGTTATTGGAAATTATGAAGGAGCAACCAAGATATTTTCTGATATCATTACCAAATCATCCAATGACGGATTCTCATTATAATTCTAAGAATTTTTAAAATGTATACACGTCATTGAAACTGTTTTCCAGCGTATAGTGACCTAATGTGTTATGAACTTGTTTTCTCAGTATAATCGATAGATAGATAGATAGATAGATAGATAGATAGATAGATAGATAGATAGATAGATAGATAGATAGATAGATAGATAGATAGATAGATAGATAGATAGATAGATATTGATATAGACAGTAGGTACCAGGGAGGAAAGAAGGACAGGTATCCTGGCCAAAGTAAAGGAAAGATTCAAACTAGGCCAGGAGGCTCTAATGTATGGACTGGATGAACAGGCTTACTGGGAGAAGTTCATTCCCCCACACAACAGGTGGCAGTATTCCTCAAGGCTGGACCAGATTAAGACATCTGCAGGGTAGCATGGGAGTTGGAGTCTGGAAACACAGCCTTGTTGGTATCTTTGGATACTGCCAGATGGCACTGCCAGGGGAGGACTGCCCTGGTTTCTGCACAACTCGGAAATTCTCAGGATGACCTGGACAGGAGCAGTTTGAAAGAAAGCCTACTGCCTCACTTAAATAATGTCAGAGTTGGAAGGCAGTGGTCAATGCTATTTTGGAGGGGGAAGGAGAACTGTGAATGGTTTATTTTGCTGGTGATTGTATGTGGAAGGTGTTTTTTTAAACAAAAATTATTTATTTGAACCTAGAATTGTGTTGCTAAAGGTGGAAGGCACATATAAAAGACATGGCATCTAGAATTCATATACCAGTATGAGAGCTAATCAAAAATTCTGGGAGCATATTTCTTTGTAGAATGCTTGGAAGTAATTACTTTATTGGCACAGACATGCTGAAGATGTATTTGAGGAAGTCAACATGAACGACACAGATATTACTTCAAACTGTTAGAAGAAAGATGCATGGGAGCAGGTGCCTGGCCTTTAAATTAAGAACTAAGGCTCAGCCATGCTGGGGTATGTAGAGCAACGAAAGGGAGCTCTGGTGGGATGAACCCATTACTTTCAGTGTATCAGTTTCATGGGTTGATGTAGTTTAAAGTAGGTCAAAATAAGACTGCTTCCTATGGCCTTTGAAGTTTACAGTATGGAGGAGAGCATGGGTTAGGGTTTGAATGTAATTAAGGCAGCAATCCTGAGTGTACTGCACATCCTTTCCTCTTTCATGTTGTCACTTTCAAAACATATCTTTATAAAGCTGTAGGTAAAATAAAGCTGGAGATGCCAGATCACCATTAACAAATGAACTAATAAGCACCCTGATAGTCTGTAGATTAATTCAGTGCACAAGCCCATTAAATGATAATGCTTACAGCTTGATCACTGTTTGCCATCTTTTTTTTTAAATATAAGAAATTAAATCAGAGATAGATATTGCTTTTACTCATTTCCTCTAAATGTTTTTTTTTTTTTTGTTGCAAGTTTGTTTGTCAAGACTGATTTTCAACTTAATCATTATAATAATTGCTCTCCTTTAATCTAAAGCTTTAGAGTAATTTCCAATATCTCTTATTGGCAAAGTCTCATTTAACAATGATCGAAAAGACAAAAGGTAAGTTTATTTACTTGATGAAAGGACCTGGTTTTGCTAAAAGTGGTGTTACAGTTGCCTGGCTTTTCATTGACCAGTGATACAGAATGTTCAAAGCATGATGCTTGTGTAAAGTGTACTTAAGATCCTATTCTAGAAATGATTGATAAATTTCTCAGTATATTACATCAATCTTTTACTTCTATACCACAGCAGACCAGGCACACAATTGTCCTTGTGTAACAGTGAGAAGAACAATCAAATATTAAATGTGTGTACAGTGCATTCTTTACTTGCCAGAACAGAGATTATGAGAGATTTTCAGCTCTAGAGAAAGTCAGCTTTAGCCTGTAAAATAATGATTTGCTTCTCTCAAGCTGTCATTGATTAAGACAATCCAAGCAATGTAATCTTATTAAAATACATTTTCAGAGATGTATATAAAGGACATGTAAAATTTCATTATGTTCTGATTTATTGTTTTGCTTTCTTCATTCAACACAAACAACTCTTTCTTTTCTTTACATTTCCCCTAGTTTCTATTGCCATCATATAGCATGTTGAATTATAAATAGGGTACCACCCTGTTGCCACGTGTTGCCTTGTTAATAGGGGTAGTGGATTATCTGATCTGATATCTGTTGTAGTTCATTTAAGTGAGGGGGCAGCAAATTTCTTGTGCCATATTTTCCATATAAATAATATAATATTCAATTTCATTTTGATATTTCAAATAGCATGGTTTGTGCTATCTCAAAGTGCTTAACAAGAAATTCCAATAACCTTTGGACATGGAAAACAATACAATATTTGATGTACATTACAGTATAGTGATGGACAGTATATGAAAGTGATGAGTATATACATGCATCCATCCATTTTCCAACCCGCTGAATCCGAACACAGGGTCATGGGGGTCTGCTGGAGCCAAACCCAGCCAACACAGGGCACAAGGCAGGAAACAATCCTGGGCAGGGTGCCAACCCACCGCAGGACACACACAAACACACCCACACACCAAGCACACACTAGGGCCAATTTAGAATCGCCAATCCACCTAACCTGCATGTCTTACAGCAATAGAGAAATCAATTATAGTGTTGCAGTCTGAAAAACATTACAGAAATTATTTCAACAGTCTTTATATTTACCTGCACAAGTGGGTGACTATTAGTTCTGGCAGAACATGGCAAAGTCAAAGTATCAGGAGATTTAAGTATTGTACTTTCCATATGCAGCAGATCAGAGTATTAGCCAAGTACTACATTTTCATTGATCGGTTTACTGTGTGCATTTTTTTTTAATCTTTATGAGTGTTCCCTGTCAAAGACTGGCACCTTGTCCAGGTTTGGTTCCAACTGTATGCACACTTACTGCTGGCATTGGCACCAGCTACAAACAGACTTGCGCTGGATAAGTCAGATGCAAAATAGTTGAATGGAACTTTGTTAACATTATATTGTTATAACAATTACAGGATACAGAGGGGATTAATTTAATCAATTAAGAACTTCGATTTCTCATATGTTATATGCATCCATTCCCTAAAAGAGCTCGAGTCAAATCAGGATTATGAGTAACTGGAGTCCATCTCTTTATCAAAGGGCATTGGATACCAGTGAACTATAGGACACATTCACGTACATGCACAACTTTTCTACCAACAATCAAATTAACAGGAAGTCTTTGAAATGTTGGTTGAAATATTTGTAATGGTCTGAAAGGCGCCCAGAATGCAATGATAAATTTTCATTTTCTACAACATATTACTGCATGTCTTTTTAATTGCTCAGTCAGATGCTACTGATTAAACATATTTTCAGGCAGTCCTCTAGCAATTTACTTCAGTTCATACAAGGGTAACAGTGAATAGAACATCTAAGAATGTGTATAAAGGTCATTGAGAGCTTACTTAAAAAGTAAAAATAGCTTAGCTTAGCTTTTACCTAATTTATGTCAACATGTATGGAAAAACAATGGAACTGCAAATTAAATTCCTTCAGGACAAACTTTTATTGGCTAACTAAAAAAGATTACAATATGCAAGCTTTCGAGGCAACTCAGGCCCCTTCTTCAGGCAAGATGTAATCAGATTACATCTTGCCTGAAGAAAGGGCCTGAGTTGCCTCGAAAGCTTGCATATTGTAATCTTTTTAGTTAGCCAATAAAAGGTATCATTTTGCTTGGCTTTTCTCTACATTCATAATGGCTAACACGGTACAACACCCTAGTACTTCAGGACAAACTGAAATTTTCATAGTACAGTGGAACCTCGGGTCATGAACGTCTCTGAACACGTACAAATCGGGTTAAAACCAAAAAGTTCGCCAACTTTTGCATCTGTTCACGACCACACACTTGGGTGACAAACAAGCCAGTTTCCCTTCTTAGGTTCGTACATGCTGATGATTTCCGCACGTGTTCAGTCTCTCCCTGTGCATTCCCTGTGCAGCGAGCAAGAGAGAGAGCGATAGCATGAGTGAGTGAGAGAGAGAGAGAGCGTGAGCGAGCGAGCGAGAGAGAGAGCCCAAGCAGAAGAAGTAAACACTACAGAAGAAATAAGTAAACATTTAGTTTACTATTACACTGTGCATTCTATGGTATAATTAACTATGTTTGTGCTTAAAAATCTTTAAAAAAATATATATTTACATACAGCTCATACGGTCCAGAATGGATTAATTGTATTTACATACAATCCTATGGGGGAAATTACTTCGGGTCACGACCAAATCGGGTTGCGACCAGAGTTTTGGAACGAATTACGGTCGTGACCCGAGGTTCCACTGTATATATGTAAATCACAAGGCCCAGTAAAGCTCACCACTACAAGTGTTTTAGCATAGTACAGGAAAGGAAGGGCTGTACGATGTCTTGATGGATTGTGTCCTGGCAGTTATGACATAGCCAGTGTCAAAGGACTCCAAATGATGACACTATCCCCCACTACAATGGATGGACATTTGGAGACAATTATTTGTTTGGCTTATATTTGGGGTAATCTCTGAGCTTCTCCAGGAATGAGATCTCGACTTAGGCTAAAAGCCCTTTCTAGCCATATGAACATTGGGCTTGTTAGGACAAAGTAAGGTTAGAAAAAGCAGAGAAGACAGAAAGTGTGTGCAGGAGAAGAGTATAAGAGATACAAAGAGATAGGAAAGTGGAATAGCCTTGCTGCACAGAAAAAAGTCAAATATGGAATTACTGTAGTGAATTTTGAATACCGATACTTTTTGTGAAATCTGAAATATGTGATGTGAATTTTATATATATTTCATATTTGTTTATATACACTGTTCAGCATATGTTATTGTATACAAATCAGAAATAAATGGAAATCGAAAAATACTAAAATGTCCTCCTCTAAAGGTAATGAAAGAGACAAGACTTACACCTACCTGAAAGGCATTCGTATGTTCATTAATTCTGCATATCTGCAAAGGACTTCCCATGGGGCATGTAACTTCAGAAAAATGATATCACTGTTTGTTAAGGATGACTGTAACAAAACAGAGAACATATTTCAATTAATAACTAGGTAGTAGGAGGAAAGTAGGAGGTAATACACAATATCATCCTTTGCATATTCACATACATTATTCCATGAGACCAACAAATGTGGAAGGTTCTGCTTTCCTTAGCATTATTTTTCTAGTGATCCTTTCTTTAAACTTTCTGTGTGGGTCATTGACAATGCACTTGCACTCTTACTGGATCAATACCATCTAAAATAAAAGTCATGTTAAACTAACCTCCATTAATGTAAAGCTCAAAAATGTTTCTAATTGCTCAGATAAAACTACTATGACTGCACTTTTTAGTATTTATTCATTCAAATATAACATATTGACACTCAGTGAATTTAATGAGGATAACAATGTTTACTTTATGTGTATTAGTGAGACATGGAAAACACCCTTAAACTTTATCATCTTAACAGGTTGTAGTGACACTTTATGTTTAAATGCATTACAACTGATGACGGTACATACTTTGAATTCCCTGCTATTAAACTGATAACATCCTATTCATTGTTGATTGTTACAGTCTTATCTGTACACCATCCTAACCCCCTTAGCTCTGAAATTTCTGCATTTGCAATTTCTTGCCATTATTAGACTTTCATGGCTATTCTCACGTTGGTCATATTGCTACTAACGATCAAAAGCCATATATTTAATTAAATAATTAGTTTTATTCTTAAAGACTTTGTTAGGTGTCTACTCATAAAGTAATATCTGTTGGAGAGAACTGAGAAAATGTGACCTTTCACAAACTGAGATTCCAGGGTTAACTCTATGTGTGTTTGCTGTGATAGACAGTATGTCATCCTTGTGTCCAAGCAGTGTGCAGTTTCACTATTTAATTATTCATTCTACAAGCTACTGAACACAATCTCTTCCTTGATGACCTAGCAAACTCAGATCTATGAGAAGACCTTGAATCCCTACAGAATACATTGGGACTTTACTCTAATAGCTAAAAAAAAACCCTTTCCAGTTTATTTGCTTGATTTTTTCTTACACACACCTTTTTACTCTTTGCTTCCATGCTGTGCTACATGTTCCCACAGTTATTACAGTAAAACTATATTCAGGATGTGGTGTTCTACCTGCATTTTATGTAGTGTCCACCAACCTAGTTAAAATGTCATTTTCCATGGTATGCCCTCTAACTGTAATCTACATTTTGAAACATAAAATACCTCCTTGGAAAAAAAACGTAAAAAAAAATAATCTTGGCATAGCTATACAGTATGCTGGTAATTAATCTTACATTTTTGTTAAAGAACATAAGCTTTTTTGTTTTTACTTGAAGTCTTAGAAGAAATCTGATGAGGTTTAAGAAAAGGACCATATAGAAATTGATGTAATAAGAATCACGAATCATCTTTTTGTTTTCCCCATTGCTACAAAGATAAGATGATTATGTGCAGAAAGGGACAAATAATTGGTTTTATTATCAGAAAATGAGAAATGAAATTTCTGTGAAGATAGTCGGGATACAGCATGGGCTGACTATCAAAAACAATGAAACTTATTTGTCTAAGTTGACAAAAAGTTCAAAATTCATTGTCAAAAACAGAGCAATGTGTAGTATTAACAGTTATTTCTATGTATATTTTTGTTCATTTTGGTTTTTTAGGCACAAATATTACATTTCTGATGTAATTTTCGTGTTTTGCCTTGAAATTTAAAACTGATTTTTAAATTTTCAGTTCAGTTTAGAATTCTTTATTTATGTGATGCTGTTTTGAAGGACTTGTTACATTGACTTTTGCAGCCACAACATCACAGAAGTTATGCTATAAATAGGACAGTCACTGTACTATGCTGTTATTTTAATGTGGATACAAAAACCTTTGATCTTCATCACAACAGATAGCTTTATTTCCAAGTAGTCCCTAGCATTAGGATTTTATGTTCTGTTCATGTCTGATTCAGAGTTTTATCTTTGTCTTTGATTCTGGTTACTTGTTCTTGTTTTGGCTTCTCTGGTATTCTGACTGTTGCTTTTCTTTTGACCATGATGAACAAACTTCATTTGTTGTTTTGGTTCTCACAAGAATCCATGGCACCTTGTGTACCACACCAGAATATTCTTAAACCTGCCTATAATGTGACCTAGCAACCAGGTGCCATTACCAACAAAGCTGCATCCATACGAATAAGCAGAGCTTACAGAAAAAAATGGGTTTAAAGTGATGTTGCAAAAATAATACTAAAGAGTAATAATTTTAAAAAAATAAAAAATAAAAAAAATGTTTAGATATTAATCTAGACATTGCCAAAAGCAATCATGACACAAGCTGACTCTGGTGGTTAATAGCTACTTTTGATATAATATAGTTGATTTCACTGCACCTCTTTTTTTTATAATTCATCAAATCAATGACCCTATCATGCTTGGGCACCACTCATGCCTTTAAGTGCAATCTACTGGCTCCATTAGGAAAATCTGACCACAACATGATTCATTTTAGCGTGTACTCACTATAGGCACATTTGTTCCATATTGTGCCCATGCACGATTGTCCTCAACTTACTCCCTCGCTGGCCTACACTCACACTGTGCTTTAACATTATGTGCCTGGGGACACTTTTGTCATCACCATGTGAGTTTGTCTCCTATCTGAATCGCCACCTTGCTTTGGCTGGGGAGCTCAAGTGCCTCGAACACATAAAGAGCTGTGCTGGTGAGAGCTATGTATGTGCTCCTAAAAGGGCCATCCAAGCCAGACAGGTCTAAGGGTAGGGGTCAGACAAAGTGCAATCCACTGGTCCTCCTGGTTATAGGGGGTTAAGCATGGGCCAACAACCCAGACTTGTAAAAAACAATTATGTTACAGAAACAGCAACAAAGAGTTCCTTTACACCAGGCATGTCAAACTCACTACCATTGGTGGGCCGCTTTGACTGCCATGCGTGCGTCAGCGGGCCATACTGTAACAAATACTATTATACTGTTATACAAAGTTACTTTAGCTTTCTTTCCAATACTGAAAACTTTAAAAAATGTAACACTTAAAGTTTAAAGAAAAGCAATTTATTTCCATGCAGTCTCCATACAACAGTGTAGAATTAGAGTCTTAACCTCTTAGCTAGGTCCTTATTATATTACTAGGCTCACCCTCCTTTAAAGGCGACCGACTTTTATCCTCAATTTGTGTGCGCTCCATGTGTACATCAGGCATGTAAGTGTAGGGAATGAGAACATCAAAGTGCCCATTCATAACATCTCCCGAAAACCTAAGTTTTTTTATCCCCTCGAGTGCCTGTCCAAACTTGGAGTGTAGGACTCCATAATAATATACTTGAAACTCATAGGGGAACAACTCTCCCGCAGCCATTAGCTCAGAAATGGTACCATAAGTTTGAGACTTTGACATTTCAGTGAGATACTGAAGCTCATTTGTATAAGAGATTCCTGACGGCATCATTGTAATTGGCTGAAACCTTGACCAATTACTTAAAACATGTCGTACAATGTCAGCCTGAATCTGTACCGCTAAAGACGAAGTTTCATGCACTAAATAAGCTATAGATGAGAATAAGCAAGCACCATCTCCCCTGATATTTACTACACGGTGAGGCATTTGTACTCCATCAACATTAATTATTTCCAGAGACATAATTTTGTTTATTTTTCTAGCGCATCACACACAAAAGCAAGGGAACGATGGGAGCACCAGAACTCTGCTCACATCGCGTCGCTTCGTACCGCAAGCAATCTGCACATACAAGGGTGGCAGGTAAGCATACAAGCCTGGCACACCAACTTCGTTGTATATTGCCTTCAGAATAGAATCTGACTGCACTTCAATCAATTCCATTTGGATATTCTCAGGCGCATTCTCAACGTTGTAAGAGAACAGCGCAATGCCCTGTTTGTGTGAACAGAAATCATGAAAACGCTCACTGAATTCATTGCTCAGTAAGTCAAGTTGGAAAACAAATCCTCCAAAAATCAAATTTTACTTTACTAAGTTTACTTCAAAGTTTATATTGTAAAATAAGCCGATATGCAAAAAGCCACCTGACCTACAATAATTTTACAAACTCAAAATCACAAAAATGTTAATAACTCACCAACTTCTCGCGTCCACTTCAGATCTTCAGCTGTAGTCTGCACTAACTGTTCGTTACAATACTAGCACAAAATTACATGAAACTAGAGCAAAAAAACGTGAAAATATGCAGGTTATTACTACTCGTGATGGTCAGTTCTGCCCAGTGGCCAGTCTCAGCAACCCAGTCAGTAGTGTAGCCTTAGCAGGGGAGGCTCTAGGCTCGTGGCGGCCCTGGGCAGAGAAAGAATCCGTGGCCCCTTTTCCTGGCAATGTCAATACAGTATCTTATGCACGGCGGATGGCCACATCCGTTGCGGACACTGCATAGCCGCCTCATGCTCATGACACGCTTCTATATACTCGTGTCCGTAACTTGAAAGCCAAGTGGCGGCCCATGATATTCTCATTACAGCAAAACATTATAATACTACATATAGCTTACTGCTCCGACTCTAGCGACATTTGTAAATACAGCGTACTAATTAACAAGAAACAGAATGTTTTTCGGCCACATTGCCGTCAGCTGTGTCGTTATTTTCTCTTTCTGTTTTATATTCAATATATATTGGCGTGGCGGCCCCTGGGATTTGGCGGCACTGTGCAGGTGCACAGTATGCACATGCCTAAGGCCACCCCTGCTGCAGCCTAGCACTTCAGTTGTGACGCTGCAGCTCATTAACTTGTCAAGGCTCGTGGCTATACTAGCAGATGACGTTTCTGGTACCGTAATGCCATGGGAAAACGTGCTTTTGTCAGAAGGCAGAAGTAAGAAAAGTCAATAAGTAACACCGAAGATGCAGAATGATTCAATCACAAACGATAGTAATCATTTTGTACAAGTTCAGTGTTAACTAGGATCTGTCATGCGGGCCGCACAGATTTCTGTTGTGGGCCGCATGCGGCCCGGGGGCCGCGTGTTTGACATGCCTGCTTTACACCCATGTGCAATGGCCTTCCTGAGTCCTCTGCAGGGGCTCATATGACTGCAAGTGGGGAAGGTTGCAAAGAAGCTACTAGCATGAAAAGGGAAGCCCTAAACACAGCTAAAACCAAAATAAGGTTAGGCTTCTGGAATGTACACACTATGTTCAAACCAGGTAAGCAAGCACAATTTACAGTAGAGATGCAAAGTTACAACTGGCATACAGGGACTAGATTAGGCAGGGTGAAGACAACATCAGGAGATACAGTCCTCTACTCAGGGATAGATGATAATAAAAATCATGAAGGAGTAGCTATCATCCTTAGGAAGTGGGTAAAGAAAACACTGATAAGTTGGAGAGCAGTCAACAGTAGCAAGGCTGAAAGGGAAACAGGTCAGCATTTCCAGCATACAATGTTATGCACCAACCAGCAAAAATGAGGAACAGGAAAAAAACACATTTTATAACCAGCTTCAAGCAGAAATAGAGAAGACAACACATCATGATGTTATCATTAACATAGGAGACATGAATGAAAAAGTGGGTATGGATAACCCACATAATGGGAGAGTTATGGGGAGCCACAGATGCGGAGTCAGGAATAAGAATGGACAAGGGCTCATTGAATTCTGTACCTTGAACAACTTAGTTATTGGGAGCACCATGTTTCCACACTGGGATATACACAAGCTCACATGGTACCCGCCCACTCTCAGAGACAAGAACCAGATCGACCACTTGCTGATCAGTGACACATGGAGGTGATCGCTGCTTGATGTAAAAGTGAGGAGAGGAGCAGAGGTTGGAAGTGATCACCATCTAGTAACAGCCACTGTGAGACTGAAATTAAGGAGCACAGGGTGGAAGACCAACTCACAGAAACATTTCAATGTGGACCTGCTGAAGAACAGTGAAACCAAGAAAGCTTTTGTTATTCAAATCAAAAACAGATACCAGGCATTACAAAGTGAGAATAATGAAGAAAGCATTAATCAGAAGTGGAAGAGTGTTGCCTCGCTGTACACGGCCGGGATGCCACCTGGATGGAAGGACCAGGGGTGAGAGCATCTGCGAGGCACTACCTAACCTGGGACACTAGAAGGCAGCCCAAATGGGTGGCTGTGGCACCATGGATTTCTGCAAGGCATGCTGGGACTTGGAGTTTGGTCCAGCCCTGTTGGGTTCCGTGAGGGCCACCAGGGGAAGCTGCAAAGCCATTCACTCGATTTCCACCACACCTAGTAGTGATTCCAGGTAATCCTGATGAACCACCTGGAGCACTCACGGGTGCTGAATAAAAAGAACTGCTTCACTCCATTCTGGGAGCCAGGGTTGGGAGGTGGAGGACAAACCTTCCTGGGACAGGAGTGGAGGCGGATGAGAAAGACAGAAGGAAGAAGAAGAAGAAGATGGAAGGGACTGAGCATTGCTGCTTGTGCTTCTGTACTGTGCTCCGTAGTAGGAAGCGAGAGAAAAGCGCTGACCAACAAGAAATAAAAATGTGTTAACTTGGACTTGTATCTCTGTGCCTGTCTGTGTCCGGGTTTGGGAAGCTATATGCCCCCAGTATCCCACAACACTAAGTGCAATGAGGAATGTTTAGGAAGACAGAAAAGCAGAAGAAAGGAATGGATATCAGAAGGGACATGGTGAGCCATTGACAGATGATATAGACTTAAAAGAAGCTGAATGACACCAAGTAAGCTAGACTCAAGGAAGGCTAGGACAGCAATATAGAGAAGCCCATAGAATTGGGAAGAGAATGGTGATGGCATACAAACGATCTTTCATAAATGGTCTTGCAGCACAAGGTGAAGAGGCAGCTAGTACGGGAGAACAAGGAAATGTCTACAAGATCACAAAAGGTATTTGCGGCAGGAGTAGAACAACTGTGATAGTGCCTGTTAAAGACAAACAAGGAAGCCTTCTAATAGCAGAAGAGGAACAGGAAACCTGACGGATGGAACATTTTAAAGAAGTATTAAATAGACCTCCACCACTACTACTTTTAGACAACAGGGTGCTGGAGGAAATTGGGCTACGGTTGGCCGAAGAAGGAGAAGACGAGGTGGGAGACGTGTCCAGAGGCAGGAGGACAGGAAGAAGGTAAACAGAGTGGAACTGAGGGTAGGTACTTTGAATTTTGGCAGTATGACTTGTAAGGAGAGAGAGTTAGCCGATATGATAGAGAGAAGTAAAGTTGATATATTGTGTGTGCAAGAGACTAAACGGAAGTGAAGTAAGGCCAGGTGTATCGGTGGTGGATTCAAATTGTTCTATCATTGTGCGGATGGGAGGAGAAATGGGGTAGGGGTTATTCTGAAGGAACAGTATGTCAAGAGTATTTTGGAGGTGAAAATAGTGTCAGACAAAGTAATGATTATGAAGCTGGAAATTGGAGGTGTGATGATAAATGTCATTAGTGCATATGCCCCGCAAGTTGGGTGTGTCATGAATGAGAAAGAAGATTTCTGGAGTGAGATGGATGAAGTGATGGAGTGTACCCAAGGGACAGAAAGTGGTGATTGGAGCGGATTTAAATGGACATGTTGGTGAAGGGAACACAGGAGATGAGGAGGTGATGAGTAGGTATGGTGTCAAGGAGAGGAATGAAGAAGGTCAGATGATAGTGGATTTTGCTAGAAGGAAGGACATGGCTGTGGTAAATACGTATTTTAAAAACAGGCAGGAACATAGGGTGACATAAAAGAGTGGAGGAAGATGCACACAGGTAGATTATATCCTATTCAGAAGAGTCAATCTGAAGGAGATTGAAGACTGCAAAGTGTTGGCAGTAGAAAGTGTAGTTAGGCAGCATAGGATCAGAGTGAGAGCAGAGCCAGGGATCAAATGGTGGAAGTTGAAAAAGGAAGACGGCAAGGTTGAGTTTAGGGAGGAGGTAAGACAGGCACTGGGTGGCAGTGAAGAGTTACCAGACAGCTGGGCAACTACAGCAGAAGTAGCAAGGGTGACAGCAAGAAGGGTGCTTAGTGTGACATCTGGACAGAGGAAGGAGGAAAAGGAAACCTGGTGGTGGAATGGGGAAGTACAAGAGAATACACAGAGGAAGAGGATGGTGAAGAAGAAGTGGGATAGACAGAAAGATGCAGAAAGAAGACAAGAGTACAAGGAGATAAGCCATAAGTTAAAGAGAGAAGTGTTGAAGGCTAAAGAAAAGGCATATAATGAGTTGCATGTGAGGCTGGAGACTAAGGAGGGAGTAAAGGACCTGTACCTATTAGCAAGACAGAGAGTGTTAGGGTTAGAGTACTTTGAGATGCTGATGAATGGAGAGAATGAGAGAGAGAGAAGGTTGGATGATGTGGAAGTGCAACGGATTAGCAAGGAGGAAGTAAGGACAGCTATGAAGAGGATGAAGAATGAAAGGGTCGTTGGTCCAGTCGACATACCTGTGGAATCATGGAAGTGTTTAGGAGAGATGGCAGTGGTGTTTTTAACAGAACAAGATGCAGAGGGCAGGAAGATATGGAAAAAGTTGATCTGCTGTGGCAACCCCTAACAGGAGCAGCCGAAAGAAGAAGAAGTATTAAGATTAAACAGACCTGCACCAGAAAAAGATATGAAAACCTTAGAAACAGAAGACCTTGATATTGACATGAAACCACCAGGAAAATAAGAAATAATAGCAGCAGTGAAATCACTAAAGAATAGAAAAACCCCAGGAAATGCTAGCTTAAACGCTGAACTTTTCAAAGCAGCCACTATCTTCTATCCTCTGTTTAGAATTATCTGGGAGGAAGCTCAGGTCCCAGAGAACAGAATAAGGGAATTATGATCAAAATTCCAAAAAAAGGATCACTTAGTGATTGTAATAACTGGTTACACTCCTTTCCATCCCCAGTAAGATTCTAGCTAAGATATCATCAAATGAATATCAGAAGCAGCAGATAAGTCACTGAGGAAAGAGCAAGCAGGTTTTCGGAATTTTAGAAGCTGTACTGACCAGATCTTTGCTTTACACAACATCATTGAGCAGTGTACAGAGATAACTGTACATCACTTTTGTTGATTTTGAAAAAGCCTTTGACAGCGTTCACAGAGACAGTCTTTAGCATACCTTGAGAGCTTATGGAATTCTGCAACATTTGGTGAAGCTTATTAATAGTTTCTGTGTCAACTTCTACTTTAGTGTGGGCTGTAATGACTTGCATTTTGAAGTGAAAACTGGTGTGCGGCAAGGATGCACAATGTCTGCTACTCTGTTCAATCTTACCATTGACTGTATTACCAGTGACACACCGAAAGGCATTAGGTGGATGCCCTTCACAACACTTGAAGATCTAGACTTTGCAGATGATTGTACAATGCTGTCACATACACACACTGCCACATGCAGGAGAAGACAGACCGCCTGAGCACTTTTACTAATACGGTAGGGCTGAAGGTTTGCCGGAAAAAGACAGAGACAATGTTCCTAAACATAGAGAATCCAGTGCCTGTGAAGATTAATGGGCAGGGCTTACCAATCATGGTCAAGTTCACCTATCTTGGCAGTGCAGTCAGAATAGATGGAGGTGCCAAAAGTGATATCCAGAGCAGGCTCAGTAAGGGAAAGAAACACCTTCAGAACTATGAACTGTGTATGGAGATCATCTCACTATAGTATTTATACCAAACTGCGCCTCTACCAAAGTTGTGTCTTGTCAGTACTACTGTATGGATCCAGGTGTTTGAGAATAGTGGGAAGCGACATTGCCAAACTGTCATCCTTTCACACAACATGCTTCAGAAGGATATGATGCATGTTTTGGCCACAGAAAATTTCCAACCAAGACCTCCTTGCCCAGTGGCACCAAGTTGACATGAACACCATTCTAATGACAAGGTGATGGAGGTGGATGGCTACGTGTTGAGGTGGGATGCAGATTACATCACCAAAACTGCTCTACACTGGACTCTAGAAGGCAGCAGAAGAAGAAGTGGGTGAGCAAAAAAAACATGGAGGCGTACAGTAGAAAAAGATCTGCAGAGCATGAACATGACCTGGGGAGCCGTAGAGAAATTGGCCATGTATAGATAAGGGTGGATGAACTTTGTTGCTGCACTAAGTGCTAGTGTGCATGATGGACATACTTGACCTGATGTGACTTTGTGTAAAGCCAAAACAAGATTTGAAAACGGAGTGACAGCATGCATGTCAAAATGATTTTACTAATTTTGTGTTTTTTGTTGGAGTAGTGTAGGGCAGGATAGCGCTGTACCCTCTTACAGATTTATAAAATGTGCAGCTCAGAATTTTCCTGTTAATCATGCTGCATGTACAAGAAGATTTTTACAAAGGCAAATGATGTTAAGAGAAGAATTTGCAGCTTTTCTTGCCAATTACAATTCTCGTTCATCTGTAAGGTGAGAATAAAAACCTGTTTTAACTCGAATGGTATCAAATGAAATGACGTTGCATCATTGATGTCACGTCTGTGTTCGATGCTAGGGCAAGTTTAGTGATCACACTGTTCCCAAATCCTACTTAACTGTGCCCAGGCCTACCTCTTCCAAGTGGCCAGGGCACAGTATGGTTGGCCCGACGCAGAGCAATCACGCTAGTAAAACGAACTAGACTCTGGTGGGTTACATGCATACAAACATTCTCAGGCATGGAACAAATTTCTGTGTGAGTATATCCTTAATGCCAGCTACAAGCATGTTATTAGACAGCAAGCTGTTACCAGGGCGGTTCTCCCTGTGTTTGCGTGGGTTTCCTCCGGGTGCTCCCACAGTCCAAAGACATGCAGGTTAGGTGCACTGGCAATCCTAAATTGTCACTAGTGTGTGGTTCGTGTTGGCGCCCTGCCCGGGATTTGTTCCTGCCTTGAGCCCTGTGTTGGCTGGGATTGGCTCCAGCAGACCCCTGTGACCCTGTGTTAGGATATAGCGGGTTGGAGAATAACTGACTGACTGACTGACTGGCTGGCTGTTACCACCAGGGGCCTCATGTATAAACGGTGCGTACGCACAGAAATGTTGCGTACGAACGTTTCCACGCTCAAATCGCGATGTATAAAACCTAAACTTGGCGTAAAG
This sequence comes from Erpetoichthys calabaricus, assembly GCF_900747795.2. Taxonomy (NCBI): domain Eukaryota; kingdom Metazoa; phylum Chordata; class Cladistia; order Polypteriformes; family Polypteridae; genus Erpetoichthys; species Erpetoichthys calabaricus. The sequence goes on along the minus strand of NC_041394.2, from coordinate 289,748,207 downwards.
CCACACACATTTCCACGGTAACTCATACCTTGGCGTACGCAATTTCTCCACTCGGTTTTGCAGACTGGCGGCACCCAGCGTCAAAGCAGTGCTACTGTTCCTGTGTGGTCACCCTTTCTTTCTTAGCTCCACATTCCTGACGCGGCTTTATAAATACACTGAAACTAACTGCATATTGTTTATTAGTGTAATGCATCTGATTGTAATTAACCTGCAGCAATATAATGGTCCAGGAAATAGCCATAGTATTCCAAATACCATAACTGCTTTAGCGTTGTAACTCTCACTGCATCTTCTTCTTCTTTCAGCTGCTCCCGTTAGGTGTTGCCACAGCAGATCATCTTTTCCCATATTACTCTCACTGCACCACTTGGAGTATTTATATCACTGTATCTGAGTGGGGAATCACAGCAGCAGCTGATCGGAAAGAGAATTATCGGTACACAGCATGAAGCAGACGCTGCCTCAGCCAAGGCAAAACGCTTCAGAGACTTCCCTGTACGGACTTCGCGGTTTAGAAAAAGTTTCATCCAAAGAACTATAAACGCACTCAATCAGTCCATCAAGTGCTCCTTGTAGAACTGTTTGTACTTATAAGTACAATTACCTCACTGTAAACTTGCACTACAGTTATAATATTGCACAACCTGCGCCACTTTATGAAGTGCGTATTTACATATGATGATGATATCATTTTTAAGGTGAAATGCAGCAAAATATGTTGATTATATTATACAGATAAAACTTTAACTTCATTTAAATAATCTTTATTGTTAATAATTAAACATGTGAGGACACGGTGCTGCAGCGCTAGCTAGTTCAGGGATTGTTCCTGCATTGCGTTGTATTCTTGCTGGTGCTGACGCGACACTGGAAGGATAGACGGATATAATAATTAAACATGTACTACGAAGATATTTCAATGTTCCTTAAAAGTTTTGAAGAATCGCCGTTTTAAGCTTACAGATGGCTTCACGTCTATATAGCTGATTGTGTGGCGATTGGGTTTTTGGAGAAAGAAAAGTAAGGACAGGAATTGGAGGTTAGTACGTTTGAAAGAGACAGTACTTCTGTAATAAATTATTTCATCAAAGGTCGCGCATGGCGCCGCAAGCCTCTTGCGTGAGACATGAACAAGCACTGCGCCACCGTGTTCCTATGTTTAATAACATGCTTTCATTCCTATCATCATGAAAAAGATATCAAGTATACATCTCAGTATTTTAATTATTCAGAGAGCTGCAATATCACGAATGTAATGGATTCTGTGTCCTGTCGGAGAAAGAGAAAGCCCGTTTAAGAAGCAGGTAGTGATTCACACATGTAGACCACATAGAAGATCAAATACAGAACAAAGCATTTAATGTGCCACTTTAGTTACAATGGGATTTGAGAAACTAGTAAATTAAACGATTTTAAGATGAAGTTTATGATGTTATCCTTTAATGGCAAAATAAACTACGTGATTAAAGTGGAAATTTCGAGATTAAAGTTGACATTTCGTGCTTTTTTCCCACTGTGTGCCTATTTTTTTTGTCTGTACCCTAATAAGCTTTCATATGACACTCAGACGGTGGGCTACGACTCAACTTTTCACTGCGACTTTGATATGTGATTTCTTTTTTATTTCGGGCACTGTGCGACTTTGTGAACTTGAGCCTTCGAGTTTCTCCGACACTCTGTCACTCGATCAACTTCCTTTTGTTGATTATACCACTGTTTAAACCAACAAATAGTACATTTTTCCTTTGCCTCCACTTGGTATTCGCTGAAATTCTTATATTTCCCCCCGTGCTTTTCCCATTGTTTTTTCACAAAAGGCTATTTATATTGATTTGCATATTCAAAGAGGCGTAATTCTGGGAGGAGTTGGGGTGGGACAGAAGGCGCATGCATGTACGTTACTTTTCACGCAAATCGGGATTTATGTAGTGGAAGAACGTGAAAATTTGCGTACGTACAGATTCCTACATCTGGATTTTTCTGTGCGTACGCACAATCCCGCTTTTGTGCTTACGCCATGTTATAGTGTGAGTTCTACGCACGGCGTTATACATGAGGCCCCAGGAGAGTGAGGAAGTGAAGACTGGAGGCTAAAATGACTCTGAATGACTACTTCCAAATGACAGACTGGGAAACGATGTGTGAGTCACATGGGGGCAATATAGAAGGTCTCTGTCACTGCATCATAGACTATATTAACTGCTGTGTCGACAAGGTAGTTCCCATAAAGACAATGTGTTGTTTTCCAAACAACAAGCCCTGGATATTACTAAGGAGAAAAAGAGGGCATTCAAATCCGGTGACAAAGAGGTTCTAAAGGACATACAGCATGTGCTAAAGAAAAAGCTGAGAGAAGGAAAGGAAGCTTATAAAACTAAAATAAAAAAAATAAAAAAATCTAACTCAGAATAACATGAAGGATGTCTGGAATGGACTGGGCATAATTACTGGACTCAAGCAATCTAGGGCTCAGGTGTTAGAAGGGGATGTGGACAAAGCTAACACCCTGAACCAATTTTTGATCAGATTTTCAATCTCATTACCTTCTTCATCCAAAGACCAGTCTCCCCACACCATCACTACTAAGTCAACAACTCCTGCCACGTCAAATGGAATGGCCAGTGACAAGCCCACCTTTAACCATCAGTGTGGACTGTCCATAACAGAAGACCAATTAAGTAGACAACTAAGGAAACTACACACAGGAAAAGCTGCAGGACCAGATGGAGTCAGTCCTCGAGTTCTTAAGGGCTGTCCTGACCAAGTTTGTCCTCTGTCAACTGTTCAGTCTGTCCCTACGGCTTCAGAAAGAGCCACTGCTGAACACCTGCACTATTTCTGTACCAAAGAAGGCAGGTGTGTCTTCACTTAATGACTACAGAACAGAGGCAGTTACGTCTCACATCATGAAGAGCTTTGACAGACTGGTCCTGGACTACATGAGTATGCTACCTGGATCCCCTTCAGTTTGCCTATTAGAGAAAGATTGGAGTGCAGGATGCAACTATTTATCAGTCCACAAGGTTTATTCTCACGGGGACAAAGCTGGCAGCACTGTGAGGATTTGTTTTTTCAATTTCTCCAGTTCCTTCAATGCTACCTAGCCACCCCTGCTAAGGAGTAAGCTCAAAGGATTGCAGGTGGATGAGTCTATGGTGTCCTGGATAATAGACAATCTGTCTGGCAGACAGCAGTTTGTCAGACACAAGGACTGAGCTTCTGATACAGACGTGAGCAACACTGGAGCGTCACAAGAAACAGTCCTGCCTTCTTTTCTCTTCACTCTGTACAGCTCAGACTATAAATATAACACCAGGTTATGTCACTTGCAGAAATTCTCTTATATTTCTAAACTTATGGGGTGTATTGATAAAGGGGATGAGACAAAGTAGAGGAGTCAGGTGGAAATATTTGTTTCTTTATGCAAAGAGAATTGTCTGCATCTTATTATTGGTTATTGAATTTTGTACACCAAAGAGCTTCTATGTTCGGTCACTATTCAAGGAGTGGATGTAGAGGTGGTCCATTCTTACAGGTACTTGGGGGTCCACATTAATGACAGATTGGACTGGTCTCAGAACACAGGAGGAACTATATAAGAAGAGACAGAGTAGTTCTTCTTCCTTAGGAGACTGTGTTCCTTTAATGTGGGAAGTGACATACTTCACATCTTCTAATACTTTGTGATGGCCAGTGTGATTTTCTATGCTATGATGTGCTGGACTGGTATCATCACTTAAAGAGAGGCCTACCGACTCAATAAGCTAATTAAAAGGGCAAGCTCAGTTATAGAACACACAATTGACACCCTGGAGTTAGTAGCAAAGGAAAGAATTAAAAAAAAAAACTGAGTGCCATTATGCACATCCTCACTTTGACACATCAACACTGAGGACTTTCAGCCAACAAATTATTCAGCAGAAGTGTGTCAAGAAATGCTACTGGAGCTCCTTTATACCAACAACAATACGCCTGCATAATGCCTCACTGGGACTGTGACAGCCATGTCAGAACTTTTCATTCTTTTTGATTTTCTTGCTTTATAGTCATCCAGTGTGTGTTCAGTCCTCAGTCAGTCAGTTAGTCAGTCAGTTGTGTTGTGATTTGCACTTTTGTTGATCGTCACTGCAAAACGTAATTTCATGGAGAAGTGTATTCTTTTGAATTGAAACAGGTAATAAGTCAGAATAATGTAAAATTTGATTGCATTTTATTATTATTATTAGATGTTCATGATTTTTACTTACATCATTTACTTAAGGATTTCTTTTCATGTTTTTCAATAGTTGTATGTTCAAACTTGAATTTTTTTTTTGGCATAGCCATAAACAGACAATAAACTGCTAACCTTAATTGCATTTCTTGTTACAAACAGCAATGACATCTACAGGCTGTACATTTAGACCACCCATGGAATGAACTGAATATTTTTACTTGTGGGGTTGTATTCTCTAGTGACTGAACTGGAAGAAAATAACTGCAAATACTATACTTGTTGGCTTCTTAAATGATTGAGGATCCTCCTTTTAAGTCTGAAGATACAAATAATCCACTTTGTCTTGGATCTGAAGATGCCACTTCCGCCTCTACTTCTAGTACACTGTTACAATCCCTTACTGCCTTTTTGCTTCTAATGAAGTGACATCAACACTCACAGCAACAGTGGCTTGAGCAGCCTCCCTACAGCTTTATAGCGTACTTGCTAACCACTGAGCTTTATATCTTTCTTGAGCTTCACCAAACTTTCTCTTTCCATTTCATAACTGACTGTAGACACCAAACGTGATTACATCTGATTTTTCTTGTCCAGGGCACCAACTCTTCTTCAGTTTTCCATCCACCCACTGTCAAGCACTTCAGTGGCATCATTCATTTGCATAAAGCCCCTGTCAGCGCAGCACGGAACATGTGAGGTAGCACAACATTAATACATACAGTGGTGTGAAAAACTATTTGCCCCCTTCCTGATTTCTTATTCTTTTGCATGTTTGTCACACAAAATGTTTCTGATCATCAAACACATTTAACCATTAGTCAAATATAACACAAGTAAACACAAAATGCAGTTTTTAAATGATGGTTTTTATTATTTAGGGAGAAAAAAAAATCCAGACCTACATGGCCCTGTGTGAAAAAGTAATTGCCCCCTGAACCTAATAACTGGTTGGGCCACCCTTAGCAGCAATAACTGCAATCAAGCGTTTGCGATAACTTGCAATGAGTCTGTTACAGCGCTCTGGAGGAATTTTGGCCCACTCATCTTTGCAAAATTGTTGTAATTCAGCTTTATTTGAGGGTTTTCTAGCATGAACCGCCTTTTTAAGGTCATGCCATAGCATCTCAATTGGATTCAGGTCAGGACTTTGACTAGGCCACTCCAAAGTCTTCATTTTGTTTTTCTTCAGCCATTCAGAGGTGGATTTGCTGGTGTGTTTTGGGTCATTGTCCTGTTGCAGCACCCAAGATCGCTTCAGCTTGAGTTGACGAACAGATGGCCGGACATTCTCCTTCAGGATTTTTTGGTAGACAGTAGAATTCATGGTTCCATCTATCACAGCAAGCCTTCCAGGTCCTGAAGCAGCAAAACAACCCCAGACCATCACACTACCACCACCATATTTTACTGTTGGTATGATGTTCTTTTTCTGAAATGCTGTGTTCCTTTTACGCCAGATGTAACGGGACATTTGCCTTCCAAAAAGTTCAACTTTTGTCTCATCAGTCCACAAGGTATTTTCCCAAAAGTCTTGGCAATCACTGAGATGTTTCTTAGCAAAATTGAGACGAGCCCTAATGTTCTTTTTGCTTAACAGTGGTTTGCGTCTTGGAAATCTGCCATGCAGACAGTTTTTGCCCAGTCTCTTTCTTATGGTGGAGTCGTGAACACTGACCTTAATTGAGGCAAGTGAGGCCTGCAGTTCTTTAGATGTTGTCCTGGGGTCTTTTGTGACCTCTCGGATGAGTCGTCTCTGCGCTCTTGGGGTAATTTTGGTCGGCCGGCCACTCCTGGGAAGGTTCACCACTGTTCCATGTTTTTGCCATTTGTGGATAATGGCTCTCACTGTGGTTCGCTGGAGTCCCAAAGCTTTAGAAATGGCTTTATAACCTTTACCAGACTGATAGATCTCAATTACTTCTGTTCTCATTTGTTCCTGAGTTTCCTTACATCATGGCATGATGTCTAGCTTTTGAGGTGCTTTTGGTCTACTTCTCTGTGTCAGGCAGTTCCTATTTAAGTGATTTCTTGACTGAAACAGGTGTGGCAGTAATCAGGCCTGGGGGTGGCTACGGAAATTGAACTCAGGTGTGATACACCACAGTTAGGTTATTTTTTAACAAGGGGGCAATTACTTTTTCACACAGGGCCATGTAGGTTTGGATTTTTTTTCTCCCTAAATAATAAAAACCATCATTTAAAAACTGCATTTTGTGTTTACTTGTGTTATATTTGACTAATGGTTAAATGTGTTTGATGATCAGAAACATTTTGTGTGACAAACATGCAAAAGAATAAGAAATCAGGAAGGGGGCAAATAGTTTTTCACACCACTGTATTGGCAAATACAAAGCCTCACGATAAATAAAAACACATGCGTTGAATAATTTTCTTTTTTGATAACATCACCAAATTTTAATCAAATCCATCAGGGCATTTTTGAGAACTTGGGATATTTAGTTTTTTCTGTTGTGGGAATGTGGAGTTTAACTCCTGTATATTGATATGCTGTTTCAAAATGTCCTTTCTTAATAGATAAATATTGGCCTAGATGTACAATCCTGCATCTCCTTGTGGTGTTTTGATTCTCTGCATCTAGTTTTCTGCTCAGGTTACAAATTCCAAGTAAGCATCTTCTAGTTTATTCTGCTTAGTGTATTCATTTTGTTAATTATTAGGTTAAAAGTACTTTAATTTATAGGTTTCGTTGACTTTGTGTTTAATTAATTTCAGTTTGGCTTGTGCTTTCTTTGTTTTGTAATTATTGATTAATAATTAATTACCCATTATTAATAAATTAAACCTCAATTACTTTTAGTGTTCCATGTGCCTCTTTCTTAAGGTCAGGATAATTAGTCAGTGTCAGACACTGCTGTAGTATCTGCCTCTGTGTGTGCTTTATTAAGTCTGTCTTTTGACACCTGGTTTCAGAGGTTGGCTCCTCATAAAAGAGAGAGATGAGTATAAACTTTTATCTCTTAATTCTGAAGCCATTTAGTGAGGCTGGAAAATGTTAAACAAAGCAAAAAATAAATACTGTCTTGTATTCTAGTAAATTCTGTGTAATATGCCTTCTACTCGCATTCAGGTTGTGTTTGTGTACCTGTATATGCTATTTGAATAATCCAAGATTGTCTTGATAAGTGTCCTTATAGTAAGGCTTTATTTGGATTGATAACCAAATAAATAGCACGTAAAAGGTTGTAGTTTTGTTTCCTGTCACACCAGATTTAATTGCCAGTGCATGGCAAAAAAAACAGACACATCAGTACTTTGAAAACAGTATTAATAATACTTCTTCACACTGATGCAAAGCATCCTACTTTTAGCTTAGTGTTTTTATGCTATAATGCTTTGAAACAACTAGAGATGCTTTATGATGGCAATGCATTTATTGTTTAATATTTCCTTTCCATCACAATATACAGTATCTCAAAAAAGACAAAAGAACCAAAGAGGAATTCTCCATTTAAGCATGCTATATCTCCAAGGGATAATGTAATTTAATACTGCTTCAAAGGCAAGCCATGATTTCTTGAACATGAATACCAAAATAGAAATGAAGATTCACCTTTTGCCCACATAATCTGCTTTATATAATATATATCTCACAACATTAATGTTTACCAATGAGAAATATGCTTAACTGCATTATATTTAGATATGCTGAATGAAAGTAACTGTTTATACTCATTTAAACATAAGCTACACTCCAAATTTTTTTCCTTTTAATATTTATAAACTTCTACACAACATAAATGGCTTACATGTTAATTATCTGAATATTAATTAACATGTTTTAAACAAGGAAAATCAATACTATTCGTCTAATTTTACAGTAACTGAAAAATCAGTACTTTTTGCCTAATTTTACAGTAACTAATTTATACATTCTTAAAATTAGTTAGTCCAATAGTTACATTAGTTATTTTAATTAAAATATATCACAGTTTTTAAAATTGCAAGTTTAAATAATGAAAACAGGTGGAAAACTTTAACATTACAAAACTTACTGCTAGTATTGTACACTAAAAAGGCCTGACTTGATGTAACAAAAATACAATGTCAAAAAACATTTCAAAATCTTCTATGAAAATTTAACATCATCACTTTCATTACGCTTATCCTGATGAAGATAGAACAGGTTATTGTCAGGCACCCACTAATTGATCGTGCTTTTAGAGGTACAGCACACATCCATCCATCGATTTTCCAACCCGCTGAATCCGAACACAGGGTCACGGGGGTCTGCTGGAGCCAATCCCAGCCAACACAGGGCACAAGGCAGGAAACAATCCTGGGCAGGGTGCCAACCCACTGCAGGGTACAGCACACAATTAGGACATTAATAAACAATTAGCATTACCACATGTAAATAAACAATTTTTTTGATGCAAGACTGCAGCTACCTACTATACTGGAAACACCAACATGGAGAAACAGACAATTAGTGTTTTGAGGAAATCATACAGGGCGTGTAAACAAAAGGTTAAAATAAAGAGTTTAGGTGCTAAGCTTATTGTGATTTCAATGCTCACATAAGGATAATGACTGTGGTCCCCTTAAACTATTCAAAGTTGATTATGTTTCTGTAAAGAAAATGTTTAGTCATTAAGTGAACAAAAACTACCAACAACTGTTTCGCTGAAACAACTGAAGCAGAAGGGTTTCAAATCTAGTAAATTTAAGTCTTTCAAAAAGAGGTAGATGAAACCAATGACCTTTCATTAACAAAGTTCACCAATACCTCAAGTTCAAGTTCAAGTTCAAGTAGGCTTTATTGTCACTTCAACCATATACAGTTAGTACACAGTGAAACGAAACAACGTTCCCCCAGGACCAAGGTGCTACATGCAACATAAATTTACAACATAAATTAACAGAAAAACTAAACTAGCTAACTAAGAGGCCTAGTTAGCTGGCTAGCAGAGACAAGACAGATTGACCTAACATAAATTACCTAACATGAATTACCTAACATGAATTACAGCATAAATCAACAAAAACTAACTAACTATCTAAGGAAGACTTTTTTAACCAGACAGCAGACAACAAAGTGCACGTGCAATGTGCAAACAAAAGCAACAAGTGACAGTGCGACAAAAAACACAAACGTAACATAATAATATGGTGTTGTGGTGATGAGTTGAGGTAGTGGAGAAACAGTAAACATTCCTTAGTTTAGCAGCAAAAAAATTAGGAAGTAAAGAAGTTAGTGCAAAAAAGTAAACCAGTAATGGATATTGTGCAAAAAAAGAAAGCATTTACAGGTTGGTGTGTACGATAGTTTGGTAGTGTAGGTCAGTGTGTTTAAGCTTGTGTTGATTAGTCAGTCCAATCTCAATGTTTTGAGGTAGTTGAGTTAAGCTAAGTGATAATGTTTGTGTGTGTGTGTGTGTGCGTGCGTGTGTGTGTGTTTATCAGTCCAGTCCCTTTTTGTTGAGAAGACGGATGGCTTGTGGAAAAAAGCTGTTGCACAGTCTGGATGTGTGTGCCCGAATGCTTCGGTACCTTTTTCCAGATGGCAGGAGGGTGAAGTGTGTGTGAGAGGGGTGTGTCCGATCAGCCACAATGCTGTTGGCTTTGCGGATGCAGCGTGTGGTGTAGATGTCTTCAATAGAGGGGAGAGAGACCCCGATGATCTTCTCTGCTGTCCTCACTATCCGCTGTAGGGTCTTGCGGTCCGATATGGCACAATTCCCAAACCAGACAGTGATGCAGCCGCTCAGGATGCTCTCGATAGTTCCTCTATAGAAGGTGGTCAGGATCGGTGGTGGGAGCTGGGCCTTTCTCAGTCTTCTCAGAAAGAAGAGACGCTGTTGGGCTTTCTTGTGTAGGGAGCTGGTGTTGAGGGACCAGCTGAGGTCCTTCTCCAGGTGGACGCCCAGGAATTTGGTGCTGTCGACGATCTCCACAGAGGAGCCGTTGATGCTCAGCGGAGAATGGTCACCTCGTGTCCTCCTAAAGTCAACAACCATCTCCTTTGTCTTGTCAACATTCAGAGACAGGTTGTTGTCTTTACACCAGTCCGTTAGCCCCTGCACTTCCTCTCTGTACGCTGACTCGTCGTTCTTGCTAATGAGACCCACCACGGTCGTGTCATCAGCGAACTTAATGATGTGATTTGAGCTGTATGTTGCTACACAGTCGTGAGTCAGCAGTGTGAACAGCAGGGGACTGAGCACACAGCCTTGTGGGGCACCAGTGCTCAGTGTGGTGGTGCTGGAGGTGCAGTTCCCGATCCGTACTGACTGAGGCCTTCCGGTCAGAAAGTCCAGGATCCAGTTGCAGAGGGAGGTGTTCAGGCCCAACAGGCTCAGCTTCCCAATCAGTTGTTGGGGGATGATCGTGTTGAATGCTGAGCTGAAATCTATGTACAGCATTCGAACGTATGTGTCCTTCTTGTCCAAGTGTGTGAGGGCAAGATGGAGTGCAGTGGAGATGGCGTCGTCCGTTGAGCGGTTAGGACGGTACGCAAATTGCAGTGGGTCCAGTGAGGGGGGCAGCAGGGACTTGATGTGTCTCATGACAAGCCGCTCGAAGCACTTCATGATGGTGGGTGTAAGTGCAACAGGACGATAGTCATTGAGACAGGACACAGAAGACTTCTTGGGCACGGGTACGATGGTGGTGGCCTTGAAGCACGTGGGAACGACGGCGCTGCTCAGAGAGATGTTGAAGATGTCGGTAAGAACATCTGCCAGCTGTTCTGCACATTCTCTGAGCACTCTGCCTGGGATGTTGTCTGGTCCAGCAGCTTTACGTGGGTTGACTCTGCGTAGAGTTTTCTTCACATCCGCTGTAGTGAGACACAGCACCTGGTCGTTCAGAGGAGGGGTGGTCTTCCTCGCCACCACGTCGTTCTGCCTGTCGAACCGAGCGTAGAAGTTGTTCAGCACATCTGGGAGGGAGCCGTCACCGTCACAGGCAGGTGATGTCATCCTGTAGTGTGTGATGGCTTGTAAGCCCTGCCACATGCGCCGTGTGTCGCCGCTGTCTATGAAGTGATTGTGGATTCTCTGGGCGTGTGCACGCTTCGCCTCTCTGATGGCCCAAAGGAGTTTGGCCCTTGCTCTTCTAAGGGCCACCTTGTCTCCCGCTTTGAAGGCAGAGTCTCGGGTCCTCAGAAGTGCACGCACTTCCGCAGTAATCCACGGTTTCTGGTTGGGTCGTGAGATGATGTTCTTGGAGACAGTGACGTCATCGGTGCACTTACTGATGTAGTTGGTCACTGATGAAGTGTACTCCTCCAAGTCAGTGAAGTCGCCGTAAGTTGCAGCCTCCCTAAACATGTTCCAGTCAGTGCTCTCAAAACAATCCTGAAGAGCAGAGATGGCTCCTGCTGGCCAGGTTTTCACTTGCTTCAGAACCGGTTTTGAACGCCTGATGAGTGGTCTGTATGCTGGAATTAGCATAACAGAGATGTGGTCTGAGTAGCCGAGGTGGGGGCGGGGCTCAGCCCGATATGCGCCGGGGATGTTTGTGTAAACAAGATCCAGCGTGTTTTCCCCTCTCGTTGCAAAGTCCACATATTGATGGAATCTAGGAAGCACTGACTTTAGATTTGCATGGTTGAAATCTCCAGCAACAATAAACAGTCCATCCGGGTGTGTATTTTGCAGTTCACTGATCTTTGTATACAGTTCCCATAGCGCTTCCTTAGCATTAGCGCCAGGTGGAATGTACACTCCGATAATGAAAACGGTGGTGAATTCCCGTGGTAAATAAAAAGGTCTGCATCTAACAGTCACAAACTCCACTAGTGATGAGCAATAACTAGAAACTAGCACAGAGTTCTTGCACCATTTCGCGTTGATGTAAACACACAAGCCGCCACCGCGAGTCTTACTGCACAAAGCTGCATTTCTGTCGGCGCGAAACGAGGCTAGCCCATCTAGCTGAATAGCGGCGTCCGGTACTTTGTCGCTGAGCCATGTCTCCGTGAAAACAAAGACACAGCAGTCTCTAACCTCACGCTGTGTAGCCTGCTGGAGTCGGATGTAGTCCAGTTTATTGTCCAGGGAGCAGACGTTGGATAGGATGATGGACGGGAGAGCCGGCCGGCTAGGGTTTGTTTTTAGCCTAGCACAGACTCCCACCCGCTTTCCGCGCTTCTGCTTCCTCACGCACCGCTTCTGATGTCCTCTTCTCCAGCCGCCGGCATCAGGCAACGCCGAGGCTTCGAGGCCTGGTTCGCGCAGCAAGCCGAGGTCGCGTAGCGTTTCCCGCAGCTCATCATGGATGTCGTTAACCGGTTTGTTTAGGTAGAAGAGTGTCTGGCGGTTGTATGTACGAACACCAGTCGCGACGATATCCATACATAGAGTAAAATAAACACGTTACACATAAAAACGTAAACAACGTAGCACCGTTTTTGCTCCGGAGCGGCCGCTGTGTGCTACTGCCGCGCCGCCATTTTCTCCATATTAAGTCTTCAAGCAAAATACACTTAAAAATCCCAAAACCAAGTCAACTGGAACCTCCAAAAGCATGACGAGTTACTTTAACAGCAATTTTCTTCAATGAAAAAAAATTTTGGTAGACAAGTAGATTTTGCCAAAAAGAACAGCCAAAGACAAGAGAAAAAAACTCAACACTCCAGCAGTCAGATAAGGGCTGAGGTAGACTTTAACTAGGACAGCCTCAGGAGACTAATGGTGGAACACAAAATCATTATCAAACAATTAACAAAAGGCAAGATAGCCAATAAACAATAATTAAATTCTAAAATAAAGAAACTAACACTAGACCAAAATCCCAACTGGTTAAAACAACTGTGACAGAAAAAATAAGCAAAATAAAAACAGAACAAAAGCCAGGAACAGAGCCTCGGTGAGACCCTGACAAAGCTTCCTTGAGCCAGGGTACCACAATCCACCTAGAGATACTATCATCAGCCAAGCAAAAAATAAATAAATAAATAAAAATACTGAGAGAAAGTAGGCAATAAAAAAACAGTTGTCTATTGACAATCCTCTATCACTCACAACTTAACCAAGGGTTATATCACAATAATGTGTTACTATTTTAGATGAATTCAGTGATACTACAGTCACAAAAGCCAGACATACAAATAACAACCTTGCCAGAAGCTAACTGCTTCTGTAGAGACACAGAAACTCACAGGCAAATTGGTAGCTATCACAACATACAGAACACTGTGACCACTAATTCTCCCAATTGCATGAGCATAACATATAATTTAAAACTATTATGAGAAAAATTATTCTTGCATTACTTTCAGTGCTATTAAGCAATGTGTCTCTTTGTAATAGTTGAATGATTTGATAAGGATTGATTATTGATTACAAAATGTTATCAGAATTGGCATCTCTTCAGATCCAGGCTCAAACAGTTCTGTCTCTAAATAAATAAGAGATTACACCATTAAAAGGCCAAATAGAAACAATTGTTGAAGAAACTGGAAATATTGAACAGAATCTACATAGGTTTCCAGTTTAAATTTGTTTTGTTTTTGAATTTGCTCGTATAGCAGGATTTAGTTGGATTCTTGATTCTTGAATCAATTGCATATACTTTAAATCTACCTGGCCATCATGATTATTGAATGAAAACTAAAAAAGAGGTGTTGATCTATATAACGTCTGACTAAAACCCATTCATCAAAATTGTAAAAGTCTCTTCAGCCAAATTTTAAAATATTACAGGTAACTATGGATTGATTTTCTAACGCATTTCATCTATCAGTAATTGCCCACTGATCAAACTCTTGAGGACATTTTTGCTGAGAATATATTGAAAAACAATGGATTTCCTATTTTAGTTATTTTGACAAGATATCCCAAGTCTGTATCTCAGTTTTGTGAGGTATTATAATGATTGTGATGTGCATCATGGGAAAGACGCTATATAAATAAAATGTATTTTTATCATTATTATTATTACACTCCTGAGATGAAAGGATAAACCAAGCAAGTTGATCAGGACTAAAAATGTTACCTAAGTTACCTTAAGGAGTAACTAAGGAGAGGGTGATACAATGATTATTTAAACAGCCATGAAATTCTTCTTCCGCTATGGATTTCTAATAAACATTTTACCAGTTATTAGAAAATTTACAAACACATTTAAAAGTAAAACATAAAATTTACAAGGCAGGAACAACAGTCTATCGCAGGATGAACACACAAACATGCACACACCACAAACTTACACTAGGGGCAATTTACTATTGCCAATCCACCTAACCCACATGTCTTTGGGCAGTGGGAAAAAAACAGAGCACCCGGAGGAAACTCACGCAGACATGGGAGAATATGAAAACGCCACACAGGGAGGATCTTGGATGCAAACCCAGGTCTCCTTATTGAGAGGCAGCAGTGCTATCATTGTGCCACCATGCCACCCTAGCAGAAATGTTTATCATGCTAATTATACTGTGTGAGGGACAACACGCTGGGATCAGTGTCTCAACAGGAAATGGTTTGGAATTCTTACCTAGCCTGGATGCCCGTAACATGGAAGGACAGGGGAGAGCAATATATCTGGCTTATTGTTTCTCCCGGTATGCCAGGTGGCAGCTTCCCTAGGTTTCAGTGCCCATTAGGACACCAGCAGGGAATGCCAGGAATTGTCTGTTTGGTCCATTGGTTCTGCTAGGGGGGTGCTTCAACGGGCAAAGCCTTGTTACTGTAAGTACTCCTGAGACCACAATAAAAGAGACCGCCTTGTCCAGGTGAGTCGGAGCCAGGAGCAAAGACAGGCAACACTCACCTTGGAGGAGTAGCAGTGTGATGAAGAGAGAGAAGACTTGAGAACAGCAGAGATACTGTGTGTAATTGGTACAGTATACTGAGATATTTTTGTAATAAATCCTCTTTGCTTTGAACCCAGACTTGTTGTGTGAATTGTGTGTGGGGTTTGGGGATCTGTATCACCCCCTAGTTTTCACAACTATAAATCAGCTTTGCTCAGTTACTATGTTCATATTCTGTTACTCTTTATATTTTATTCCTTCATTTCCTGTGGATGTGAATGGTTCACCAGGATAAAAGCTGCAGGGAGTTCCAACTCTTGTCAAGAGTGGGATAGAATTCGCTATTTTGTTTTCTGGAAAGATTTACAACCTTCATAATAGGCTGCCTGTAATTTTCACGTTTCATAATTTGTTCAGGAGCTTTAACAGGCATATTTTGAGATAACAGCAATGACATATTCAGACATTAAACTTCAGGAAAGGGGTTCTGACAATAGTCAGCATGACAGTAAACCATGAAGTCTGTGTGTGTTTACCCAGCTTATGATTTTTATTGCCATCATATTACAAACACGACACATGCATTCTGGACACCCTGGAAGTCACACCACATAACAGTGGCCATTCACTGGTGGGTAAAGGCTTTGTTACTGCTCAACTTACTCTTGTTTCTGAACTTAATCCCTTAAATACTTTAAATGACACTGATGTTTTTCCATATTGTTCACTGTAAAGGTCAAAGATAATCATGTGAATGATCATGACTAGCTTTCTACACTGAATACTAAAATCATGATTTGTTTGTTAATGCATATCAACTGTCTTTAATAAATTCAGAAATGATGCATCGGGACTCCTATTTTTTGAATTAGCCAGGAGTAATGTGGACACCCTTTGAAGACAGGTAATAAATCTCTGCAAGAATTACATTCAGTCTTGGGGGGATTTAAGCAGAATTTAGGTCATGCAGCACACAGCATGTTCCATCTGAAATGCTTATACTCGTTTATAGAAATAACCTGGAAATTCAAGATTCACTAAAAAGTTATTATAAAATACCTAGTAATAAGATTGCTTTTTTATTGTGGAATACATTCTCTTTACTTAAAAAATAAAATACCTCTTTACAAAGTAAAACATTAATGAAATGTTATTCACTGTGTTTTTTTATATCATATCTGCAACTAAATACTTAAGTTCATCTGAGGTTATAGGTTTTAGTTTTGTATGTTTGTAAATGATATCAAGAAACCTTATTAATAATTATACATCTCAAAGATAATTAACTCTGAGGGCTAATTATTTTTTTTCCGTTTTGGCCCAACGCTGAATATTTTTTTCCTAAAATCTCAGTTTTCTGAAAAGCACACAAAGCAATGGTTTGACACATAAATCAACATAAAATATTTATTTATGACAAACGTCACCGTGTTTTATGTTCCATGAGCCTCTAGACTATGTGAATTCACATACTTAGCATAGTCCTGCAAAGTATGACAGCATTAAAAGAAGCAAATGGTGTGCATTGCTACATTAATCAGCTTGCAGAATGTGTTACACTGGTGTTTCTGCGGTTTGTTGCTACATATTGTGACCGCTGTCGCCGCACAAATGCAGCTTTCTTCTTGCAGCTGGTCACAGGCGTGGGCAGCTGTCTTCACAGAGCCGGCTGCCATCAGCTGCCAGTGGCCGGCAACAGCAGTCAAAGTATGCAGCAATAGATGGCTAAAACAGTGGCATCAGTGTAACACATTGTGCAAGTATCATACTGCTAGCAAAAAGAGCTGAGCGGGTTTTGTCAACCTTTATAACTGATTACCACCCTCTGTCTCTGGATATTGACTAATGTCAACATCCACCTTAACCCTATGTGTTGACATAAGTTGACACCCACCCTGAAAGATTTAAATCAAGCAGGGTGCACCTGATCAAAATTTGGAGTGCCACAGCAAAGATCTGAATATGAATAAAATATTTCGCTTTCTGTTTTTTTTTTTTTTAAACTTGCAAACCTTTCTAAAACATGTTTTCACTTTGGCACTCTGGGTTATTGAATGTTTATTTATAGGCAAAACAGCAAATATATCCATTTATAATGAAATCTACAACAGAATAAAGTTTGTGGAAAGTGAAGAGGTCTGAATACTTTCTGAAACTACTGTATCCATATTACTAACTGAGAATGGTAAACCAGATATCGAAGCAGGTATGCCCGTGGACGCAGGAGACATAGTGCGCAGGCGACACACAAAACACCCCCCCCCAGAGTGAAACGAGACAGACTCTGACATGCAGGCGCCACACAAACCCCCCCACAGACTACGGAGTCCATAGCGACTACGAACGACATAACCACACAAACAACAGGAGTCATCCATAGAGACTACGAACAACATAACCACACAAACAACAGGAGTCAGCGCACAACCCCAGAGTAAAACGGGACAGAATACGGAGTCGAGAAAGGTTCACAAATCAAACCCGACATAATACGCCACCCCAGAGTAAAACAGGACAGACTACGGAGTCCAGAAAGGGTCACAAATCAATTGGAGTACGGAAAGCGCAAGATAGTACGCAAACAGACTACACAGCATGATCCATGCACCTCTAATAACCTGCAAGCAAAAACACGATATAGTACAGAAACCCAACAAATACGTACTCCACAACATATTTGAATCACATTACAGTGATACAATCACACAAAAATACATCATATGTAATAAGTTGGTATTAAGCTATAAACGATACTAAATAAAGAGTGTGGAAATAACGGAACACTTCTTACCATTGGTAATTGGTAAAACATTTATTGTCTGCAATAGAATCAATGGAGTTTTAGTAAGTTTTAGATGTGCTAACCCTTCCATGACACTAAAGTAGGCAGTATGGACACACCCTTAACAAAGGTTACTTCAGGAAAGACACATTAACTTTCCTTCTCCTTGTCCTAGTTATGACAACAGTTGTAGCTGGACAGATCAAGCTTATTTTGCTATCCCAAAGAACAGTCTATACTTCCTCCTGGTGAGTTCCTGGACACTCTGAGGCCAAATGAGAGACATAATCCATCCAGTGTCTTCTTAGTCAATTGAACATCCCAACTATACTGTATGTTCAAGCAACAACAAAAAACCTTATTCGTAAACCCCACTCCCCCTTGTCTGTACAGAGCAAGTCACTCTTTTCTTGGATAAGACCTTGATCTCACATTTGGAGATACAAATTCCTGACCACATCCTGCGCACACCTCAGAGGAGACGAGACACCTTCTTGGTTGAGTATAATGCTTACTATATACAGATTCAACTTAACAGTTAGCATAAAAGCATAACTCTCACTTTACAAATACAACATCAACAACATTTATTTATTAAAAAAAGAAACTGCAAGAAAAGAGACCGAATGGCAATCAAAAATTGACCAGGAGGGTCACGCTCATAAAATTTTCCACACAATTATCAGCATTTTTCAAGTTGACAAAGCAAATGTACAAAGAATTGACAAACACTCAAAAACCTGAGATTTTTGTGCAAGAATAAAATGTTGGTCAGTTTACACTGATCTTCTGTAATTTGAACCTTAACTTTTCTCTGTTCCACAAACCTAGTATATGCTTTCCATGATATCAGGAGGACACTATCTCATCACACTTTTTAAAAATGAATATCTCCAGTCTAACAGTATCAAGGCTGAGTTATAACTGTAATTAAAGTCCCACATGGAATTTCTTTTGTTACATATTTGAAACATGCTAAAGTTTCTGATTTCACCTTCTCTGTTACAAAAAAGATTTTGTAATTTTTTATATTTGTAAGCTTTATGATATATTTACATGTGATTAGAGTGAATTTATTGAAGCTGGTGGTTGTTTCAGTACTCTGAGCCATGTAATAATGTATAAAAATGAAATTAGCATTTTTGTAAGAATAATACTAGGACATGTCTCCTGGACAGTAAAATAAAAATCAGTACAGTTTAGAAACATCACTAGGACAACACAGTAGACGATAGTAATATGTTACGGCCCTTGTATATCTTTTAAACACTTTTAGCAGCAAACATCTGTTTTAAGGTTTAAAATTTAACTTAAAATAAAAACTAAGACAAAAAATAGCTATTGTTTTATACTTTTACTGGAGCAGATTTTCTCCTTGTGGATTAATAAAGTATTATCTATCTATGTATTTATTATATAAAGTCTTTTCTATCTATCAATCTATTACATCACAAATCTGTGGATTTTTTAAGGCAAAAAAAATGAACATAGCTGCCATCTGATTATCACACTCTAAGAAAGACATTACAATAATAAATATGACAAATGGCAATGTGACTAAATACCTGCTTTAGATTAGATAAACTTTATTAATCTCAATGGTAACTTCACAAAGCATTAAGTAACTATTGTGATGGACGACCGGCTATGGACTCCGGGCGCTACCCCCAGGCCGCTAGGAGGAGCCCTCCGGACAGCAGGATGGTGCCCCGACTTCCAGCAGGGCCTCATGGACTCTGTAGTTTATACACACAGCCCTGCTGGATACCTTGGGGGCCACCGGGAGTCGCTGTAGGGGGGCTAGTGGGCTCTTGCGTGCCCTATAACCCAGGAGTGCGTCACGGTCACGTGACCGGAGGAAGCGACGTGCTCCCGGGATGAAGAAGAGGACTGTTTGCCCTGACCCGGAAGGAAAACGGACTTGTGGGTTTGGCCAGGAACCACTTCCGGGTCAGGGGCTATAAAAGGATTGTGGGAAGCCCAGAACACTGAGCTGAGCTGGGAGGTAGGGTGGCGAAGTGTCTGGGAGTGGAGGATTGTATTGGTTTATTGAGAGTATTGTGTTTATGTATAGTGTGGTGGAAAGGGTGCTTTGTGCACGTGAAGACAAGAAAATAAATAAATCTTGTGATTTTACAACGTGTCTGGAGTGGTACCTGAGGGTTCAAGAGGTGGAAAAAGGGCATATTCGCTACACTATGTTATGTTAAAGAGAATAAAACACTTTAGAATTTTTACCTAGTAGGCATCTTAGTTGACTACTTATATCGTGTATCTTTATCATTTCTTGAAATTGTACACCATTTTTTGAACAGGACTGTAGAAATAAGTGCAAAAACCTAGAAAGAAAAAATCTAAGTCATTAACCCTACCTATTATGATATCACTTGGTCTCCATCACTGGTCACAGTCTTCTCCATTTTTTAGATTTTTTTTTTGAGGTGTTTTACTACATTAATGCTTTTGTAAAGTTCTTTTTTGATGTTTTCTCATTATAGTTTTTAAATAACTTGTAATTCTTAATTATGTTCGTCTTCTTTATATGTGTGCAAGTTTATATGTTGAGCCCAAGGTGGCGGGCATCCTGATATAGTTTAGTGTAAGGGCCTAGCAAGTCTTAAGCAAACTGCTGAGGAATTAGCTAGATTCGGGTGCTTGTTGATGGGGCTCTCTTTTCAGTTTGGTGCTTTCGTTTGTTGTTTCTTAGTTTTTTCACTTATTTCTCAGTCACTTACTTAGGATTCTGGATTTTGACTTTTATTGGTTTTATTTAGTTTAATTGCTTTCAGGTATATTTTGTGTGAATGATTATAACTATTTTGTGTCCTAAACATGATAAATGGGCAACTGAATGTCTGTTTTGTTTTTTAAAAAGGTTTCATCTTCTTTTTCCTTTAAGTTTGAACTTCTTTTTCTTTATTGATCTAGTCATTTATGTATTTATTAATGTTATCTTTCAGTCATGTTTTTAAAAAACCTTCATCAAGAGCCTAGAAATGTTCAAATTCAAACTCAGCAATTATTAAAGATGTTCACCATTCCCCATTTTTCTAAAATCATTAGCAGTCTGTAATTTTTACTGCATGTCAGTAAATAATGTAATATAAATGCCTTCACTGCTACTCACACAGGTACAGATTTACTGTCGGCACTGAAAGAACTCATTCCCTTGCTCTTTCTCTGTGTTATCTGATGTGCTGCTTAATTGATGGGTGATAGATAGATGTGATACTCAATTATGGGACAAACTTTTAAATATAATTGCATGATCTAAATGCAAATACTGTTTAAACAGATATCAGAGAAAAAGCACATGGCACCAAACAAAAATGATATTACATAACCTTGCTGAAGATGCAGGGTGAATCAGACTACCCCAAATTAACATTGTTAAAAGACATAATAATGTAACATTCATAAAGGGTTCAACAGGAGTGATCAAACAGAACAAACATGGTAAAAATAAACTAAACAAAAACACTTAAGTATATATAATATATAGCATACAAAATATACAGCATAAATATTAATCAGTAACTTTAATGAAAGGCAAGTTATTCAACAAAATCAATTTTTTGTTTGGGGTAGATCTACAACAAACCTCTGTTTGATGAAATGATAAAGTGTCCTTACACTGATAACACAAAGTGGAATTCCCCTCTCCTGCTTGAGGAAATGATTGAGCGTCATGTGCAACGAAAACACCAGGGTGGACCACCAAACAACCCCCCCCCACACACACACTGATAAAACAAAAGAGCACAGACAACTCCAAGTGGGGCTTCCCCCTCACCGATTAAATAATAGTGTCCACCCACCAAAATCAACAGTTGAAATTACTACACTGCAAGAATTGACCAGGTGCCCATGTGCTGTGTTGTTAAAAGTATGGTCATCTCTCTAGTAAGGAGCTATATTCATTGTTACCAAAAAGGGCAAGGGAAGGTCTTAATCCAGGCTTATTTATATGAAATACTGACTACGGTTTAAAATAATTCTAAGTTAAGAAATTGTGACACTCTGGGTTGGCTCCATGATCCCTTTGCCTTTGGGAACCATCTTGAACCTGGATCGCTGATAATGTAACCAAGATGAGCCAAGCAAATAAGGACACACTCTTTAAGTGCTGAGGAACTGGATAAACCTCTGACGCTAACAGAATTACTAGATGTTATAAAGTCACTTCAAAGCGGGAAATCAGCAGGCCCTGATGGTTACCCCGTAGAATTTTATAAGAAATTCTCCACTCAGCTAGCTCCCCTCTTATTGGCAACATTTACAGAAGCTAGAGACAACCAAATACTACCTCAAACATTTCATCAAGCATTAATCACCGTCTTTCCTAAACAAAATAAGGACTTGTTACAATGTGCATCATACAGACCAATTTCACTCCTCAATAATGATGTTAAGATACTCTCAAAAATTCTAGCTAGAAGGATGGAGAAAGTGCTGCCCTCAGTAATATCACAGGATCAAACTGGATTTATTAAAGGCCGACACCTATCTTCCAATCTCCCGACGCTTGTTTAATGTTATATATTCACCAGCAAAATCAAACACCCCAGAGATATTACTATCATTAGACGCAGAAAAAGCATTTGATATGATTGAATGGAACTACCTTTTCACGGCATTGGAGAAATTTGGGTTTGGCCCGAATATTTGTGCATGGATCAAACTACTGTATACCAATCCAGAAGCTTCAGTTTGTATTAACAACATTTGTTCAGACTACTTTAACCTAGAACATGGTATCAGACAAGGATGTCCCTTGTCACCACTGCTGTTTGCAATCACAATTGAGCCACTGGCGGTCCACTGTCGAAATTCTTATCAGATAAAGGGGATTACCCGAGAAGGACTGAAACAGAAAATTTCTCTATATGCAGATGATATGGTTTAATATATATCAGACCTAGAAAACACTGTGCCTGCAGTTTTAACAGCACTCACAGTATTTCAAAAGATATCTGGTCTTAGAATTAATCTGAATAAAAGTATACTCTTTCCAGTGAATTCACAAGCATATAATATTAGATTGGACACCCTACCTTTTACCATAGCAGATCAGTTTAAATACCTAGGAGTAAATATCACAAGTAAACATAAAGCTCTTTATCAACAAAATTTTGCCGTCTGTATGGAAAAAATTAAGCAAGACTTGCATAGATGGTCAACCCTTCATCTCACTCTAGCCGGAAGAATTAACGTTGTTAAGATGAATATCCTTCCTAAACTTCTTTTTTTATTTCAAAACATTCCAATATATATCAATAAATCATTTTTTAAGCAATTAGAGTCAACAATAACCTCATTCATTTGGAACTCAAAACACCCACGAATCCGAAGAGCGACCCTATAAAGACCTCAGGCAGAAGGTGGCATGGCTTTACCTAATTTTCAGTTTTATTACTGGGCAGCAAACATACAAGCCATAAAAACCTGGACACAAAAAAATGAACATACACAGGCTTGGTTCGCAAAAGAAGTAAAATCCTGTAGTACTTCTTTATACTCCCTGCTCTGTGCTCCAATAAATGCAAGTTATCTCAAATATACTAATAACCCAATTGTGCTTTACTCACTCAGAATATGGAACCAACTTAGAAAGCATTTTAAGATGGAAAATCTTTTATCCGTGGCACCTCTGCAAGAGAACCACCTCTTTCAACCCTCGCAAACATATCCAGTTTTTAATATCTGGAAAAGTTTTGGGATTAAAATGCTCAGAGATCTTTATATAGACAACATATTTGCATCTTTTGAACAATTAGTCCTCACAGGTGGTGCAGTGGTAGTGCTGCTGCTTTGCAGTAAGGAGACTGTGGAAGATTGTGGGTTCGCTTCCTGGTTCCTCCCTGTGTGGATAGCGCTTTGAGTACTGAGAAAAGCGCTACATAAATGTAATGAATTATTATTATTATTATTAATTATGTTCCCAATTCAACCTCCCAGCTACACATTTCTTTCACTATCTTCAAATTAGAAATTTTGTTAAACAGAAATTGCCCGATTTTCCTCACCTCATACCCTCCACCATGCTGGAAAAAATACTGCTCAAATTTGAGGAATTAAACACCATATCCGCATTATATAAAATCTTATTAAGAGTCCCTACCTTTCAAAGACCCAAGAGGACATTGGGAAGAAGATCTCTCAATCAATATATCAGAAAAGGAGTGGAAGGTAGCAAAGCAGAGAATTCACTCGATCTCCATATGTGCAAAGCATAGAATTATTCAACTAAGAAATATATATCGAGCCCATCTGTCTCGCTTAAAACTGTCCAAAATGTTTCCAGGGCAAGATCCAACCTGCGAACGCTGCAACCAAGTTCCTGCCTCACTGGGTCATATGTTTTGGGCCTGCATCAAACTAACATCAGCGTTGGTGTCACAATCCCTTCCTAACCCATTAACAGCTGTGTTCGGTGTTCTTCCAGACGGACTTAAAGTGGAGAAGGACAAGCAAATGGTGATTGCATTCACTACACTTTTGGCACGCAGACTTATGTTGTTAAATTGGAAGAATCCTAACTCTCCTCTGATAAGTCAGTGGGAAACCGATGTTTTATATTATTTGAAATTGGAAAAAATCTAATTCTCAGTTAGAGGATCTGTACAGAATTTTTTTAAAACCTGGTAGGATCTAATCAATACTATTTTAGAATAAGAGAAATAACTATTACCGCATTTAATTCCCTTCTCCATTTTTTATTTATCTATATATATTTCTTCCTTTCTTTTGTTTATTGTTGCCTTATTAAAAATAACTGGAGAAAACTTTAAATCAGACGCCAAGATATAAGCAGCTTACCACATACATGGATTGAATGCCTCAAAACCTAGAAGCCTTATTGCACATTTGAACAAATTACAATCTAAATAAAATTTGATGTCACTTTTCAGGCTGAAACAAGAGATTATATCTGAAAATAACCACATTCATATTTTCCCCGATTTTTCACCTTCAATAGCTGTTATACATGCCACATTTTACAGCAGCCAAAATCAGACACAGTCTCTTACATCCTACTAAATTGAGAGTGGATATTCACATTGTATTATGTGATATTTCCCTCTGCTTACCCTTTACTTATTTCCTTCAAGGATAAGTGTACTCATCAGGTTCATTAATGGGTCACACCTACTACTGTCACACCTTAAGATTAACACACCCATACATGGATATATACATACACACAGTCGCTAACCACAAAAGTACCATATAAAAGACGTATACACATGCACGTTATTCCCTAACACTACTATGAATAACACATGCACAGTCCGCTTGTCCTAGTACTTCAAGAGACTTACTTATCATAGGCACAAACAACGTACGATGTTTTAGATACAGTACTAGGGGGCTCCGCCCCCTGCTCGCTTCGCTCGCCAACCCCTGGTGTTGGGAATGACAAAGAGCGTGATGTATGAATGAGATATAGAATAGTGTGACGGTGTAGATGATGCAAATAGAAAGCAAACAATAAAGTGTGTGGCACAGTGTAAAGATTTATTTGAAAATTTCTTTGTACACGCCGTTTAAGTGTAAAAGGTAATTCCAGCTCAGAACTTGTAAGGTCATTTAAGATGGTTATTGTTGTGATCAGAGTCAAGTTTGTCAGAGCTTAGAAAGAGTTGTGTCTCTCCAGGAAGTAATGGAATGACTTGGGTATTAATGTTTTCCACATTAATATTTTTTGGACATAATATAGTGCGTTGTGTTAAAAGGGGCATTTGGTCTAATGAGATTGCTGTTCCAAATGTCTCTGTAACTAAGTCGTCGCAGATAAAGGCTTGAGGAATTGTAATAATATGTGGCTGAAGTCCATCTGTATTGGTGAGTATACCATCTCTCAGTTGTAATAAGCAATTGTTATGATCTGGTTCTGGACATCGTATCTTTTTTACTAACTGTATCTTTTGAAAGCAATGCCAATTGTCTGCGTATTTTAAGGTGCACTGAACAATAGCTGAGTGCATGGCATCTGGAAGAATAGCTAATCACTGTCTAAAATCTCCTCCTCATAAAAGTACCTTTCCTCCAAATCGAATATTATTATTCATAAACGTTTGTAGAAGTTTATGAATGGTGTTGAGTAAGTGACTGGATGCCATTGAACATTCATCAATAAACAACATTTTTTCAAGACGGATGTCACGTGCAGTGCCACCGTTAATGTTCATAGTGAATACCGATTTGTAGGATCTAATGTAGTTGATAAAGATTTCACTTTCAGGTACATCGTCAGTTATAAGCTTCTGTAGATATTCAGTATATGAATGTAAAGAAGGCAGTCTAATTTGACCCTTTTGACGACAACGTGTAAATGTATAACTTGTATTGCCAGTTGTTTCTTCAGGGAAGTGAACTGAATGACAATGATTGCAAATGACATTCATTAATCTGAATGAATTTTCCTGGTGTATGTTTTTCCTTGTGCCGTTTGAGAGGCGCGTTGTTGCATGTGTAGTATTTGGGACGTGTTGTTTTGGAGCTGTAATCGATTTGCCTGTGCTGTGTGAGAAGCCCGTTGTAGCCTTCGCTGCCATTAACGTATGTCTGAGACGGGAGGTGTTTCGTTTTGAATCCGTGCCTGTTGCGATGCAGCACTTTGATTGATAGTTTGCGTAATGTGGATCTAGGATGTAGATTTGTGCATATTTGCATTGTTGATTTGTTTCAGGGTGCACTGTTCCAATGCGATGCAGTATTTGTGCACATATGCGAAAGCAGTATGGGCCATTGCCTTTTGGTGGCCTGATATTTACTCCGGTAGATGCAAAAGCAAATGAACTATTGTAGGATCTAATGCAGTTCATAAAGTTTTTACTTTTAGGTACATCGTTAGTTAGAAGCTTTAGTTGAGCTTTGCGTTTTTGGAGTCGAGACATTTTTTCTTTTAGAAATATGGATAAGTAATAAGGAGTATTGCACTCACTGTTAATATGGAGACTTTTCTGCGGTTGAACGGTTAATAGTGTCTTATTGTAATGAGATCCACCTATGCTGCATAGCCGTCTATTTTGTTGTTTCTTTCGTGTTCGTGTGTTTGTTCCTGTTATCATTTCCTTTTCGTTTTGTACCCGTGACCGTGTATTCATGACTTGTTTCTTTCTCAGCATGCGAAATATGGATAAGTAATAAGGAGGATCGCAGTCACTGTTAATATGTTTCCTTTTCTGCAGTTGAATGGTTAATAGTGCTTTATTGTAAGGAGATCCACCAATGCTGTCTAGTGTGAAGGTGTTGATGTTCACTTTAGAATATGTGGCTTTGGGTGTCACTTCTTATGGATGTGTGTGTGTGTGTGTGGGGGGGGGGGGGGGGGGGGGGGTTGGGTTGAGGATTGTTGTCGCGCGAGCGTCTTCTTTCTTTTTGTGTTCCTGTGTGTTGTTGAATCCCCCTCTTTGTGTGTGTCCCGTCCCTTGCTTGTAGGGTCTGTGGGGTGGTTTTGTGTTCTTTTTTTTGTGTTCTATGGGCTTGTTGAATCCCCCTCTTGGTGTGTGTCCCATCCGGTGCCTGTAGGGGGGGGGGTGCCTTGCTGTTGTGCGCAAGCCCTTTTTTTTTTTTTTTTTTTGGGTCTAGTTTCGTGTGCAATGTGTTTCGTGCTTTGCTTGCGTTTGAATACTTTTTTATGTGCCTTTTCCTTTTTTCGGTGCTCTTTGCGCCTCATTTCTCCATTTTTCCTGTGCTCACTCCTTTTTTCTGTGGTCTTGTCCGCCTCTCGCGGCCCCTCATCCGCCTCTCTCGCCCTCTTTTGTCCGCCTTTCTCGGCTCCTCAGCCGACTCTCGCGGACTCTTTTTGCGCCTGCGCAGTACGTCTTTTTGCAGCTACAGCCCATTGCCGGATGTGCCTGCGTCCCTCATCCGGTTTAGCATTCTCGGTTAGTCCGCCTCTCGCGGCCCCTCATCCGCCTCTCTCGCCCTCTTTTGTCCGCCTTTCTCGGCTCCTCAGCCGACTCTCGCGGACTCTTTTTGCGCCTGCGCAGTACGTCTTTTTGCAGCTACGGCCCATTGCCGGATGTGCCTGCGTCCATCATCCGGTTTAGCATTCTCGTCCGGTTTAGCATTCTCGGTTAGTCCGCCTCTCGCGGCCCCTCATCCGCCTCTCTCGCCCTCTTTTGTCCGCCTTTCTCGGCTCCTCAGCCGACTCTCGCGGACTCTTTTTGCGCCTGCGCAGTACGTCTTTTTGCAGCTACGGCCCATTGCCGGATGTGCCTGCGTCCATCATCCGGTTTAGCATTCTCGGTTAGTAATATGGATATCTCAGACCTAAATATTACTTTTGGTCACTAAGAATATATTCAAACATACAAAGGCTCAACATCCTTGGCTATAGACCATTAATCAACTAATGAATGTCCTACTTTAACATACTATTCACTATTGGACAAAGCTCTTCGTCCTCAGCTTGATAAACCTTGCAACCTGGATCATATGGCACTTCCTCACTGCTCCAGATGCTCTAAAAAAATATACCTTATTACTTCAATCACTCTAGATATGAAGTCAAAGTATAGAAAGTTAAAAGCTGCCATATTTATTAAAGAACAATAATACCAGTAGAGAAAAGCATAAAAGCAAAGTCTGGATATATATATATATATATATATATATATATAGTCTTTGGGAAAAGCTTATGAAAAGTTAAAGATGTCACTGATTCAGCTATCGACATTCATGGAATGCTTTAGCTGACAATCAGATGAAAATGGTCGCACGTTGCTGGTGCCCGCTCCTGACGTTGCCCTGTTTCCTCCACTTAACGATGCTCTTGCCCTCTTCTGATGTCGCTCTCTTCTCTTCTGATGTTGCTCTCTTCTCGTTGTTTAGTCCGTCATATTTATTTTAAAATTCCACAGGAGTATTGCAACAAATGATTGTTAGATATTGGCTGGCTGTCAATATGATGAATGAATTGGCTCAAACTCTTTAATCTGTTTGAGTACATCCATTTCCCAAACGGCATCACCTTCTGTTCACAGGTGGTAAAGTAACTGGATACAGCTTGAAGCATCTCCTGGATGTTCTGCTCCATTTAAACATATGCTGCTGTGATTGATACTGGTACATTCAGAAAAACAGGATGCTTTGTTGTCCTACCTTCTTAAGTGTTAAATTTATCCTGTCTATTGGAGCAAAATTTTTTGTTTTAATGTGATACAATTTGTTAACTGTCCTTATAAGATTAAGTTCATTTTTGTTTGTGTGAGCAAAAAATAAAATAAAATATAAAATCCACAACACAATTTTAGTTCTCCGGATGAAGAAGAAAAAGAACTAAGAAAATTTATCCAGACACTTTTTGAAATAGATTGTGATGACATTGTGTCCTGGCAAAGCAAAGAAGATTTTACCTGCAATCTGGTCCATTCGCAATTAGACTTCAGCCGTAATTATACATTCCATTTCCTTCTTGGCTATTTTTACGTTTTAATTACAATTATAATTATAATAATTTTTTTTCTCCCCAAAGGGGACTGTTTAACATCATACAGTTGGTTTATTGTAAGGGATTGTACTATCATACATTATCTGCTTTTCCATGGGTACTGTTTAAAGTCATTCCCTGGTTTTATTCTTTTGGGACTGTTTAAAATTATATTCTAGGTTTATAGCATTTGGACTGTATTGCCAATAGATATCTCTAATCCTTCTACACCGCTCCTGGGGGGCTTGCTTTGTTATGGACATGCTCTGTCTCTATGAATGTCAAAGGACTGGGACTTTGCAAAGTGTGGTCTAGCCTAACGAGGGGAGGCAAAACGGTGGGAGTGTGGAGGCAGTGTGTGTCTGAGGGGGAGAGAAAAAGAACAAGCTATTTCTAATCCATCCTTTTAACCCACATAATTGTAAGTGCCAACATAAAAATAGGCTTCATAGCAATAACTCATGGCAAAATTGGAAATTAAGGTTAAAGCAATCTTATGTAATAATGTACTACCTTAATTTAAGATGACAAAATGTAAACAAAATTTCAGAAGCAACGTCTCTATGACCAGACAGTGAAATTTGTGAGGTGGAATGTCAACGGTCTCAATCATGAAATTAAAGAGAAAGAAGTTATTCTCTCACCTAACCGGTCTAAACACCAAGACAGTATTTTAAGTAAGGATCAGTTTCGGTTGCATAGAGATTGGACTGGCCAAATATTCCACTCCAACTATACAAAAGAAACTAGATGTGTGGGAATTGTAAAAGGCAGAAAAATTTCCTTTGTAGTATCAGATGTAGTATCTGATTCTGAAGGGCAAAATGTGATCGTTATGGGGTAATTTATTTAATTCTAAAGTGATTTTAATAAATATCTATGGACCCAATGTGGATGATAGAGACTGCATCCAAAACGTATTTGCATCCATTCCTAATTTGAACACTCACAAAATTATAACAGCCGGAGACTTTAATTGTACTTAAAATCCAGACCTGAATAGGTCTTCAGCCATAGGGGCGATAATATCTAACACTGAAAAAACAATTACACAGTTTGTAATTGATAATAACTTATCAGACCCTTGGAGATTTCTAAATCCAAACTCAAGAGCATATTCTTTATTCTCCCTAGTACATCATTGTTACTCAAGAATTGATTATTTCTTTATAGTTAACAATTTTTTGCCCACAAACATATCTTGTGACTCTATTGTTATCTCTGACCACATTCCTCTGATCATAGAACTCAAATCATTATGCCCCACATACTCATCTCACAGCTGGTGTCTTAATCCACTTATATTGGCTGATGAGAAATGTACAGCATTTATCCAAGCAAACTGAATTTTTTAGAGACATATACATCCTCAGAGGTAACTGCAGGAATACTCTGAAACTCAGAGGACAGATTATTTCATATCTCTTTCACAAAAATAAATTGGAAATCAAGAAGGCTGTAGAGTTAATCAGTGAAATGATCAGAATAGATAAAGAACACTTCAGGTTCTCAAATGAGGTACATTATAGGAAAAGACAGGCTTTGCATTCAGAACTCTCCCTCTTGACAACAAAAGAAACTGAACAACTCATTTTTAAATTGTGACATCATTACTATGAACATGGAGAGAAGGCTAATATAATCTTAGCTCAACAAATCCACAAACAGGAAGTTTGCACTGCATTACCAGCAATTACCAACACAGACTTAGACAAAATTACTGACCATAAAAATATAATGCACACATTTATAGAGTACTATAAGTCCTTATATTCTATTTAGTTTAAAGGATACAAGAAAAAATCTAATGCATTATTTTCGATGCATTATAGATACTACAGCTAGACACTCTCAGTGCAGAGAATTTGGATAAACCTCTGACACTCTCAGAATTATTAGATGCTATAAACTCACTTCAGAGTGGGAAAGCAGCAGGTCCTGATGGCTACCCTGCCGAATTTTATAAAACATTTTCAATTAAGTTAGCTCCCATTTTATTAGCAACATTTATAGAAGCCAGAGACAATAAAATTCTACCCCAAC
This sequence comes from Erpetoichthys calabaricus, assembly GCF_900747795.2. Classification (NCBI taxonomy): domain Eukaryota; kingdom Metazoa; phylum Chordata; class Cladistia; order Polypteriformes; family Polypteridae; genus Erpetoichthys; species Erpetoichthys calabaricus. Next base: position 289,717,006 of record NC_041394.2, on the reverse strand, counting down.
GTTTTCACCAAGCATTAATTACTGTCTTTACTAAGAAAAATAAGGACTTATTACAAAGTGCATCAAACAGACCAATCTCACTTCTGAATAATGATGTTAAGACACTCTCCAAAGTTCTAGCTAGAAGGATTGAGAAAGTGCTTCCTTCAGTAATATCACAAGACCGAATCGGATTTATTAAAGGCAGACGCTTAGTTTCCAATCTTCGATGCCTGTTTAATATAATATATTCACCCACAAAGTCTAACACTCTGGAGATCTTATTATCTTTGTATGCAAAAAAGCATCTGATATGGTTAAATGGAACTATCTATTCACCACATTGCACAAATTTAGGTTTGGTCCAAACATATGTGCATGGATCAAACTACTGTATACCAGTCCAGAAGCTTCAGTTTGTATTTACAAAATTATTTCAGACTACTTCAAAATAGAATGTGGTACTAGACAAGGATGCTCCCTTTTACCACTTCTATTTGCAATTGCCATTGAGCCATTGACTGTTTACTTTCGAAATGCTTCTGATTATCAAAGAACTTGAACAGAAAATATCACTATATGCAGATGATATGGTACTATATATCAGATCCCCAAAATACTGTGACTGCAGTCCTAACAGCACTAGCAGATATCAAAAGATATCTAGACTCATAATTAATTTGAATAAGTGTGCTTTTTCCGGTGAATTCTCACCATTAGATTGAACACACATTCATACATGAAACCGTCACTATTTGAAAACGCCATGCCATGGTGTACAGACAAGATTGAAAAAAAAAATGTTCAAATGACAACTCATGTTCAAATGGCTTAGCGTTTTCACATAAAGACGTTGTCATGTATGAATGTGTGTATGTATGCTCAAGAGAGGCAGAGACGGACTTGATCTCATTCAAGTGGTTACTGTAATATAAAATAAACACTTTCGCAAAGATATAACAAAACAAGTGTGCTTTTATTCAAGAATGAAACTGAATAACAAAAAATTCAGGTAACAACAAGATACCAAGCAGACATGATTCACCAGCATTTGTGTGTCTGCTTACACCCCTTCAGCGATATCTTTTACAGGTAGCAAAACTTTACACCGGCTGTTACAGACTGAAATCAAAGGCTTCTTCTTTTTGGGTGCATACACCATCATCATGACACTGCCAGATCTAAACACTAGTGTGGCGAATTGCTCGCGTACTAAAGTGACTTTAGCTGCAGATGGAAGTCCCATTTTACTTTATGGTGCCAAGCAGAGTTGCTTTGCAATGCAGCAGTGTATTAGCCAGCAAAAGCACTGTGAAGAAGCTGTCTGTTGTTATGGTCCTGCCTTTGTCCAGTCTGAGAGCAGTCACAGGACATTGTATCTTTGATTGCCAGTACAACAAATAGTTCTGAGCAGGTATCAGCCACAGGACCCACTGTGGTCATCGCTGCTCTTGTGAAAAGAATGGAGATAAATGCCATCAACTCGGAGAGGGAGTGGAAAGTTTGTTGTACCACGTGAACGTCACTGAGAGTGTGGAAGAATATTATGAATACAGACACCCCCCACTGGAATGCCCCAATTTAAGCAATAAAACACAGGCAGGAGAAAGCGTCAATCATTATTTTTTATCTAAAACTCGCAAAAGGTGCATTACATGTTAGCCACATCTTACAAAGGAAAAAAGTGTCCTCTGCGCTATATTTTTACAGTTCATTGATTAGGTCACTATTCAAAAAAGGAATTCATTACATACTGTAATCAGAAAACTTTTAACATGATTGGTTACACCTAGTTGCTAACGGGACATGGCAGATGTTGATACCTTAGATGACCACAATTTGATTGATAGTCCTGTTTGCTTAGGCTGTACATGACATTTTAAATGTATTATTTTTATTTTAGGAGATGTGAGAGTTTCTCCACTTACATCTTGTTTTCCAAAAAGTAAAGAAAAATGGCCTAATTTTTTATGATCCAGCTGGGTACAAAAACAGGAAACTTAGTACTATAGAAGAATGGTAATGCATAACATGCATAACATTTTCTCTTAAGGGGTTATATAAAATAACAAGAAATACATTTATCATCTCTTATATATATTTCTCTTCTGGTTCGTCCTGCTTCCACTTCAGAAACGGTCCCGCCCACACACAGCCGACACGGCATTTCTCGATTCCTATTCTTCCTCTTCCAAACCCTTCCCCACGCTGCCTGCGGCCTCCCATATACCTTGCTATTTTCGTTATACTGCGACAGTTGTTTCCTAAGCCTTTGTTATAAAATGAAGGACAGTATCTTCTTCGTCGACAGGTTTTTGTACAACATCATCTCTATTCCAGGATCCGGCAACTGCCTGTTCCTATCAGTGGGTTATTTCTTGACACAAACAGTTGACGAAGGCAATGCACTCTTACTACGACACAGGGCAGTGGATTTTGTTGCATCACATTGGGACAGATTTGGAGACGTTCTTCTTGTTGTTCTTTCCAACGCAAGTCGAGTTATCACAACAAGTCAGGAGTACTATCAATACATGGCAACATCTGGAGTTTATGGTGGTGAAGCTGAAATTCAAGCTCTTCCGAGATTCTCCATGTTACCATTGTCATTTACTTCAAACATGACCCAACATCCCGTCTTGCATTTACAATTCTGGAAATACTCTATTCATTTACCTTCTGTACTCAGGACAACTGGACAATGGCCACTATGAAGCCCTCCTACCAATTCCTATCATGTCTCCACAGCAGCATATAATGTCTGATAACACCAACACATCAGTCCTCAGTCATTCTTCTCTTCCACAAAACACTACAGTTACGTCTACTGCTACAACCTCCCTCTGTGACATTTGTAGTAAACCTTTCAAAACAAAACCCAGCCTTGCCAAACACAAGAAAATTCACTGCAACGACAAATTGTTTCAGTTTCACACTTGCACAAAACGTTTCACAACACAGAACTATCTTCACAAACACACAAAAATTCACTCCGCTGAAAAATTACCTGACTCCCACACCAGTAACACATTCTTCCAGTGCGATTCCTGCAACAAAACTTTTCAAATGTGAACCTCACTTGCTAAACATAAGAAAAGGCATTTTTCCCAACAACTATATGAGTGCCAGAAATGCAATAAGAAGTTCACTACACAGGATTGTCTGACTAAACACAACAAAACTCATTCACAACTCTTGCAATGCGACATCTGCAGAGCAACCTTTCCAAACCAACTCAGTCTCAGCAGACATACACACAATCCTCTTCCCGTTACCACAGGTACTTCTTCACCTAATTCCTGTTTTCCCATCCAAGAGTACAACACTGCGACTCCAGACCAACAGTGCAAACACTGGTATGCACTCTACTGGCCTGCTGAGCGTAATACATCCAACAAGTACTCGAGGTGCTGCCACAATGGTAAAGTAGCTTTACCACCATTGCGGGAGCCACCTGTCGTTACAACAGCTTCTTACACAGCAAACATCAGAAGCTAAAAATTATCATGAACACATTCGAGAACATTCAAATCTTCTCTAGCATTTGCTTCCATGGGTGCACAGATAACTCAACATCCTGGCCACGGACCATACTGTTTTAAAATACACGGGCAAATTTATCTCTCCACTATATGCTAACACTTCTACCTCTCCAGGATATGGACAGTTGTATGTTTTTGACACAGCGCAAACTACTGAAGTACGCTTACAAAATAAAGCAAACTCTGCATGCAGTGAAAATTTACTTCTCAAGCTAGATTCCATGCTCAGAACCATCAACCCTTTAGCTAAATCCATACAAACACATGCATGAAATCGCTCAGTCCAATCCAACAGCATCTGTACAAATGGTTTTCAAGGAAAACCCTAGGCAGGATTTACGACGATACAATGCCCCGACATGTCACACCGATGTTGCAGCGATTTTCGTCAGAGAAGATGGCGAACCGCCTGCCGAAAGGGACATTTGCATCTATCCCATAGGCAACTCCTGTAAACAGATTTCCACGCTCAATATTAATTGTGATCCTATGGTTTACCCACTTTTATTCCCTTACGGAGACATTGGCTGGCACAAAGATTTACAACATGTTCCCAATAAAAGAACCGCCAAGCAAATAAGGGTTACTCAATGCCAATTTTACAATTTTTAGTATTTTGCACTCCAGCGTCAAACTATTCCAACAGTACGTCGTAGATGCGTATGTTAAAACAGAGGGCGCGCATCTCAACTATCTCAGATTACATCAACAAGATCTGTGCATAGAACAATGCAAAGGACTATCAGACGCACTGCAAGAACAAATGCTGAAAATAACAACGTACGTGTAGGCAAAATGATCATATTACCGTCCACATTTCCAGGAAGTCCAAGATACATGCAACAAAACTATCAGGATGCCATGGCCATAGTACGTAAATTCGGAAAGCCTGATTTATTTATCACTTTCACATGTAATCCTGCTTGGCCAGAAATTCTACATGCACAATGCGTCTTTCAAGAAGTATTTATTTCTTCTTGATTTCTGAATTCCTTTCTCACCGTTTTCTGTTCCTATTCTTACACCGCCGTATGCTACGGTGGGCGTCGGCTAGTAGTGAATGATAAAATAACAGCATCAACTTTTAAGCATAAGCTCAGAAAGATATGAGACTCAGGCACATGCTAGGTGTACATAGGACCCGGACTCAAATTCAACTCTTACAAGAGAATAAAACTGAATAATAAAACAAGCTCTAATTTTTACACCGGGTATTACAGACGCAAATCAAATGTATGTTTTTATTATTTTATAGTAATAATAATAATAATAATAATAGCAGTTCACTACTCAAAACACGGAGCACCCAGTCTTGAACCCGAGACCTTTGTGTTATAAAGCAGTGGTTCTTACCTCTGCACCATTCAAGAGTACACAGCATATCCCTGTCGATTGACATTTGAGCTTCGGTTTGTAACTCATTGACAGCAACATATAAATCAAATGCTTTTTTTTTTTTGGTTATATTCTTGAATAAAAGTGCACGTGTTTATTTGATATTTGGACTGAAGTCTTCACACATTATACACTTCACGTCATTATTAGTATAACATGGAAAAAGTTTCTTCTTTAGGTATGTTTTCAGCATTTCTTGCCTCACATTTCCATTCATCCCACACTTACACAGATCTTTGTAGACGGGGGACACACATGAAATGCATGTATTCCAAATAACTGTATTGTTTACCCTATACAACTCCAGGCAGCGCACATGCAGATAAGGAGTGTTGGCTTGAGTTGGGAGAACTTTTTGCTCCGTCAAGGTGGGGGATGGGACAACCGGCTGCTTGCTGCTTGTGCTGATCGACACATTTTCAAAACAAAAGACGCTAATGGAGAGGTGCGAAGGAATTTAAGGAAGGCAGGGAATACGGGTTTTTTCGTAGGCTTCAGGGATTGTAGTGTTAAATACCTAGGGGTAAACATCACAAGTAAACATAAAGCTCTTTTTCAACAAAATTTTGCTGTCTGCATGGAAAAACTTAAACAAGATGTGCATAGATGGTTTACCCTCCATCTTACTTTAGAAGAGAGAATTAACACTGTTAAGATGAATATCCTTTCAAAGCTTCTTTTTCTATTTCAAAGCATTCCCATATACATTAAACAATATTTTTTTAAGAAATTAGATTAAATCATGACTTCATTTATTTGGAATTCAAAACATCCACGCATCCAAAGGGCGACTCTACAATGACTTAAATCAGAAGGTGGCATGGCTCTACCTAACTTTCAATTTTTATTACTAGGCAGCAAATATACAAGCTATAAAAACTGGGACATTGACTCAAATAGAACACACACACAGGCTTGGTCCGCAATGAATATAAAATCCTGCAGTACTTCTCTATAATCCTTACTTTGTGTCCAAGTGAATACAAGTTATTGTTAGTGTACTAACAACCCAATTGTCCTTCATTCATTCAGAATATGGAACCAATGTAGGAAGCACTTCAAGCTAGAGAAGCTTTTGTCTGTGGCACCTGTACATGATAACCACCTTTTTCCATCCTCTCAAACTTACACAGTTTTAATGTTTGGAAAATGCATGGGATTAAATCACTTAGAGATTTGTACATAGGTAATGTCTTTGCATCCTATGAACAATTATACTCCAAATGTAGCTTCCCATCAATACAATTTTTCCACCATTTCCAAATTAGAAACTTTTCTAAACAAAATCTGTCCAATTTTCCTCATCTCCCACCTATTTCTATTCCAGAAGAGATATTGATCAGTCTTGAAGACTGAGCATTTTTATAATATTGAAGAGAGCACTTTTATAATATTTAAAAACATGTTAAAGTGCCTTCCTTTCAAAGATCCCAGAGTGCAGTGAAAAAAGGATCTCTTACTCAATATTTCATAAAAGGAATGGAAGGCAGCAATGCACAAAATTCACTCTAGCTCCATATGTGCAAAGGATACAATTATTCAACTTTAAACCTTTTATCAAGCACATCTCTCTCGTTTTAAAATTGTCCAAAACCTTTCCTGGGCAACATCCAACCTGCGAAAGTTCCAATCGAGCTATAGCCTCATGGGGCCATCTGTTTTGGGCATGCACCAAATTAACATCATTCTAGACCATCCATCCATCCATCCATCTATTATCCACCGCTTATCCGAGGTCGGGTCGCGAGGGCAGCAGCCTAAGCAGGGAAGCCCAGACCTCCCTCTCCCCAACCACCTCCTCCAGCTCCTCTGGAGGCGTTCCAGGGTCAGCCGGGAGATATAATCCCTCCAGCATGTCCTGGGTCTGCCCCGTGGCCTTCTCCCAGTGGGGCATGCCCGGAACACCCCCCCCAGGGAGGCGTCCAGGGGGCATCCTAACCAGATGCCTGAACCACCTCAACTGACTCCTCTCAATGTGGAGGTGCAGCGACTCTACTCTGAGTCTCTCCCGGATAACTGAACTCCTCACCCTATCTCTAAGGGAAAGTCCAGCCACCCTGCGGAGAAAACTCATTTCGGCCGCTTGTATCCGCGATCTTGCTCTTTTGGTCACTACCCAAAGTTCGTGGCCATAGGTGAGTGTAGGAACATAGATCGACTGGTAAATCGACAGCCGCGCCTTTTGGCTCAGTTCTCTCTTCACCACGACGGACCGTTGCAGAGCCCGCATTACTGCAGATGCCGCACCAATCTGTCTATCAACCTCCCACTCCATTCTTCCCTCACTCATGAACAAGACTCCGAGATACTCGAACTCCTCCACTTCAGGCAGTACTGTGCTCCCAACCTGGAGAGAGCAGTCCACCCTTTTCCGGCTGAGAACCATGGCCTCGGATTTAGAGGTGCTGACTCTCATCCCCGCTGCTTCGCACTCGGCTGCGAACCGCTCCAGTGAGAGCTGGAGGTCACTGTCCAATGAAGCCAACAGAACCACGTCATCCGCAAATAGTAGAGACGAGATTCTGAGGTCACCGAACAAGACCCCCCTCCCCTCCTTGGCTGCGCCTAGAAATTCTGTCCATATAACTTATGAACAGAATCGGTGACAAAGGGCAGCCCTGGCAGAGTCCAACCTCAACAGGAAACGAGTCCGACTTATTACCGGCAATGCGGACCAAGCTCCTGCTCCTCCTGTACAGGGACTGGATGGCTCGTAACAACGAGCCTTGTACCCCGTACTCTTGGAGCACACCCCACAGGATGCTTCGAGGGACACGGTCGAATGCCTTCTCCAAATCCACAAAACACATGTGGACTGGTCGGGCAAACTCCCATGCCCCCTCCCGGATCCTGGCCAGGGTGTAGAGCTGGTCCAGTGTTCCACGGCCGGGATGGAATCCGCATTGTTCCTCTTGAATCCGAGATTCGATCATCGACCAAACTCTTTTCTCCAGCACCCCTGAATAGACCTTACCGGGGAGGCTGAGGAGTGTGATCCCCCTATAATTGGAGCACATCCTCCGGTCACCCTTCTTAAAAAGGGGAACCACCACCACGGTTTGCCAATCTAGAGGCACTGCCCCCGATGTCCATGCAATGTTGCAGAGACGTGTCAACCAGGACAGCCCCACAATATCCAGAGCCTTGAGGAACCCAGGGTAAACCTCGTCCACTCCAGGGGCCCTGCCACCTCAGAGCTTTTTAACTACCTCGGTGACCTCAGCCCCTGTTATGGACGGGCCCCCCCCTGGTCCTCCAGCTCTGCTTCCTCTAAAGAAGACATGCTGGTGGGATTGAGAAGATCCTCGAAGTATTCCTTCCACCGGTCAATAACGTCTACAGTTGAAGTCAGCAGGGCCCCATCTCCACTATACACAGTGTTGGTGGAGCACCGCTTTCCCCTCCTGAGGTGCCTGATGGTTTGCCAGAACCTTCTCGGTGCCAACCAAAAGTCGTTTTCCATGGCTTCCCCAAACTCCTCCCATGCCTGAGTTTTTGCCTCTGCAACAGCCGATGCCGCCACACGCTTGGCCCGCCGGTACCCCTCAGCTGCCTCTGGAGTCCCACTGGTCAACCAGACTCGATAGGACTCTTTCTTCAGCTTGATGGCCTCTCGAACCTTAGGTGTCCACCACCGGGTTCGTGGATTGCTGCCACGAGAGGCACCGACAACCTTGCGGCCACAGCTCCGTTCTGCTGCTTCGACAATGGAGGCTCGGAACATGGCCCATTCAGACTCAATGTCCTTTGCCTCCCTCGGAATGAGGTGGCAGTTAAAGATCTTTCTGACCGGTTCCTCCGCCAGACGTTCCCAGCAGACCCTCATTATTCGTTTGAGTCTGCCTGGTCTGTCCGGCAGCCTCTCCCGCCATCTGATCCAACTTACCACCAGGTGGTGATCAGTTGACAGCTTAGCCCCTCTCTTCACCCGAGTGTCCAAGACATAAGGTCGCAGATCTAATGACATGATTACAAAGTCGATCATCGAGCTGCGACCTTGGGCATCCTAGCGCCAAGTGTACTTATGGACACCCTTATGCTCGAACATGGTGTTCATTATGGACAATCCATGACCAGCACAGAAGTCCAACAACTGAACACCGCTCGAGTTTAGATCAGGGAGGCCGTTCCTCCCAATCACGCCTCTCCAGGTTTCACTGTCGTTGCCAATGTGAGCGTTTAAGTCTCTCAGCAGGACGATAGAGTCCCCAGGAGCTGCACCTCGCAGCGCCTCTTCCAGGGACTCCAAGAAGGCTGGGTACTCTGAACTGCTGTTCGGTGCATAAGCGCAAACAACAGTCAGAGTCCTTCCCCCAGCTCAAAGGCGTAGGGAAACAACCCTCTCGTTCAACGGGGAGAACCCCAACATACAGGCCTCGAGCTGGGGGGCCATAAGCAAGCCCACCCCTGCCCGACTCCTCTCACCCACAGCCACTCCAGAGTGGAATAAAGTCCAGCCTCTCTCAAGAGGAATGGTTCCAGAGCCCAGACCATGCATAGAGGTGAGCCCGACTATATCTAGCCGGTACCTCTCAACCTCTCGCACCAGTTCAGGCTCCTTCCCTGCCAGAGAGGTAACATTCCATGTCCCAAAAGACAGTTTCGGCAACCGAGGGTCGGAATGCCAGAGTTCCCGCCTTCGGCTACCACCCATATCACATTGCACCCGACCCCTATGGCCTCTCTTGCAGGTGGTGGGCCCACAAGAGAGCGGAACCACGTTGCTCCTTCGGGCCCTGTGGTCAAAAATCCAGCCACCAGGCGCTCGCCAGTGAGCCCCTCCCCTGGGCCTGGCTCCAGGGTGGGGCCCCGGGTACCCTTTCCCAGGCAAGGGAAACGCCGATCCTTGTTTTAAGTCCATATGGGGTCTCAGGGTCGAGTTAGTCTGGATCATCACCTCAGACCTGTTTGCCCTGGGAAGCCCTACCAGGAGCATGTAGCTCCCGACAACATAGCTCCGAGGATCACTAGACCGCGCAAGCCATTCTGCCGCGACAAGGCCTCGATCCGAGAAGGGCATTCTGGACCAAAATCTTTAAATGCCTTTCAGGCAGCCTTGGTGTCACAATCCCTCCTAACCCATTAACAGCTGTGTCTGGTGTACTCCCAGACAGGCTTAAAGTGGAGAAGGACAAACAAACTGTAATTGCCTTTACTTCACTATTAGCACATATACTTATCTTGCTCAACTGGAAGAATTGTAGCCCACCTCTTTTAAGTCAGTGGGCAACTAATGTTATATACTATTTGAAATTGGAAAAAATCAAATTCTAACTTAGAGGATCTATTCAAAACTTTTTAAAAACCGGATCTAATCAATAACATTTTAGAATAAGCTTTTATATTGGGGAAAAGGAGTCTCTTCCCTCTTTTCAACTCTTAAACTGTTACTCTGGGTCTTGGCCTTCCTCTCTTTCTTTTGGGTGGTGGCTGAATTGAATTTAGTCTTGTTAAGTTTGACTTGTTTGTATGGATTGTTACTTGCTTTTAACAAATTCAATGAAAAAAAGAAAAGAGAAGGGTGTTTTCCGATGTCCTGGTTAAATTGCCCTCCACGACCTTGTCGCTCTGGACCAAGAATCATCTCCTGTCCCAGATTGGTTTAATGTCCCTCTCACCTATTTATCACCTAATAGCTAATGTGTGGTGAGTGTACTGGTGCAGGAATGGATGCTACACATTGGTAGTAGCTAAAGTGACATTCCACTGTCTATGTAAAAGTGCTTTGAGTAGGTTAGAAAAGTGTTATATAAATATAAACATAATAGATACATAGATATATAGATAGATAATTTTATTCATCTTAATGAAAACATGTCTTACAGCATTAATACATTAATATACTCAAGAAGAAACTGGTATGATAAATGAATAAATACAGTACATAAATAAATAAATACATTCTTGCAGAGGCTCTCATTTGTTTTAGTAACATTTAGGATTTCTCAACAAGCAAAACTGACCTGACTAAATTTACACATAATGTAAATTAGTGTGATCTTGTTATGCTTCAACTGAATAAGCGGCAATGCAAAAATAGTGGATCACTTTTTTTTGAATGGTAGTCTTTAATGTGTACAATATTCCCTTTGTGGGGAGGATTTACAATGGGGTCTGTCAGTATACAGTATTGTCTTATGCACAAGTTTCCTCATTTACAGTACAATGTGTCAGAAACTCTTTCTGATCCAGGTAGCAGATGACACCATGAGTGAGCAGATCCTTTCTTAGAAGAGACAATCTGGACTTTGTTAACAGAGCTTACTTTGCCATGTGTCAGGAGCTTTTCAGTTAAGAGTGAAACCAAAAGCAGAAAACCATTTGTGCCAAAAATCTATGAGCATAAAATGCTACAATATCCTTGTACATTTAAAGATAGATAGATAGATAGTACTTTATTTGTCCAAACAAGAAATTTAGTAAAGATATCTCTACAGTAAATTAAGATATACTTGCTTTTATTAGATAAAAAAACATATTCTCATCCTCCATCTTACTGCATAAGCATATGCCAAAGGTAGCTGAGATTATGTGGTTATCTAATGGGCAGAAAATAAAAAAACACTTTTTTACTTTTTAAAATAGACCTTAACATATATATTCTGTTCTGTGATGGATTGGCGCCCTGTGCTGAGTTTGTTCCTGCATTGCACCCTATGCTGGCTGGGATAGGTTCCATCATAAAATCCACAACCCTGCTCTGGATTAAGTGGGTTTGAAAAGGACATGACATGACATATGTATTACTTGACCAAAACAAATGTTTACAATGTTTGGAACGCAAAAACACATTTTTCCTGTCTTGTTCAAGTATATTGTATTTAATATGTTTCAATCCTGTAAACATATTGAAGCAAATTTAGACCCCAGTTGACCTTCGGCAAATGGCAGATAAAAGTAGCCATATTGGACAAATCATTTACAAAACTGGTAATTACTCATTATGTGTTTAACTGAAATCTCATACAAAATTCAGTCACCTTCATCAATCTATCAGAAAAGTCTAATACAACCATGCATTTAGAATGCCATAATTTGCAAGTGATTACTTTGACATAAAACATCTGGTAACATTACAAAGCCACTGTCAAACAAACAGAGTCCACCATTTGATTATAACAGATGTATTCAAAAGGGAAATTCAAGACCATTGCTAGACATCCATTACACCAAATTCTATTCAAGATATGACCATAAGAGGCTCCTAGATTTACAACTTGACTTTCTTGCTTGTCCCATGACAACTGCAAAATATGTAATATTTTCTGTTTAAAAAAATGTGTTTAACAAAAAAGAAAAGATTTGCATAATCCCAGTGTGTCAACTGACAAAAATGTATTTTAGGCTATATCTATGTACAATTAAAAAAAAGCTGCTTTTCTCAACATTTTAAAATTTTACATAGCCTAATAAATAGTAAATTCTAGGTTAGTATATGTTGGATTTCTACCTGTATGACTATGTTTACTTTTTTCCCAAAAGATGTCTCTGATTTATATTTCAGTAGTATTTAGGCCAGAAAGTGACCAGAAGACCAGCGTCATGTGAAATAAATCATGGGGTCAATCCATGACACTCATCTAGAATTGTGGATGGCTCCAGATGATGAAGAGCAAGAAGAACCTAGCTGTATACCATAAGACTTTCTGGTTAAAAAAAAGCCCTTGAATAAGGCAAACAAAGAATAAATGCCTTAGGCTGAAAGATGTCCTACCAACAAGCAAGCAAGATGAAAATGAATGATAGTTTTGGCCTGCTCTGTTACCCTGAGTACTACAAGATTGAAGTCATGTGGCAACTAAAGCTATGTTTGACAGCTATAGTTGAACAATATATGGATCTTTAAACAATGCACTGATGAAAGACACTCAAGATATTTTAGAAGTGAAAACTTTGAAATGCTGGATTTTCAAATGGCCAAGCCCAAATATACACCAAAACTGCATATACTGTAAGTGCTGTACCAAACACTAAAGAGAAGGTCAGATATTCTCCAAGAATGATGTGTGAAACTGATAACATTTTAGAGGAAATGGGAAATTCAGGTTTAAGCTGCTAAAAGAACTCAGTACCACTAAATTAAGAAGTTCATTTACTTGTTTATAGATAGACTTGAATAACACCAGGAAGACCAAGCATTTACAAAAATAGTACTTTTTTTCCAAAAAGAAAACAAAGTGTGGGAGAAGTGCACAAAATTACAAAGTTAACAAAAAACCGGGGACACCTAATGCCACTCTGTGTCCCCCTGAAACAGATCTTAAGACCCTGCCTGCATGGTGGGGTGGCTTGCGTACTTGTCCATTCACAATGTACACAGAAGCAGTCCCCCTCTCACCAAGTTCATCTCCCAATCTAGACTTACACTGTGTCTGGTCATTGTAATGAGGTTTTTTTTCTTGACAATTTTTGCATGGGCACAACTAAATAGTTTACAGCCACTATACTCATTGCTGCTCATGGGACATGGAGTTCAGGTTTTATATTGAATCAGTTTGTCGTGCATATTTAAGATGGTGCTGTGCTATACCTGAGTATGGGACTGAAGATTCAACCTTTTTTATCCCAAGTGTTTTTTTGCATTAAGGGGTCAGAGAAAGAATAGACCAGGGACTGAGTATTTTGATATTGATTTATTTTGGCTAAAGTTTGTAGTTTTGGTGCTGTTTTTGATATTCGACCAATGCTTATTCAACAACTATTCTTTGTCTCTTCCTTTCAAACTATCTTCATTTCCAGTCCCTTTAATTGAATCACTTTTTGGCTTTACTTTTTCTACAGTGGTAACAGTCTGAACTGTCTTTTATTTCTTTCCTAAGGAAACGTATGGCCAGCCCAATGTCAGGAGCCCTCTTTTACAACCTAGACACAAGAACTTAGTCAAGTGGCTCCAAGTGGCACTGCACCATTGAACTCTAACCTGCTGTTAAAAGTACCAGGATTTTAAGGCAGACTCCATGCTAGCATCTGTAAAAACGAAGCACATTCTTAGTCTGTCATTTCCTAGACTGTACATGACCACAAACTATGCGGCAGATTCTCTACTGCTCTCTTGTTAGATTCCACTTTTAAAAAGGTACAAACACTCATTTCTCAATTTTAGGAACATGTGTTGCCCCATAATTATGTGGCGGTGTTGCATTCTTCTGCATCCTGTTGTTGCTCTGCTCTCCTTCATAACAGACAGTAAGGTATATTGGTATGTTTCTGTTTGTCTCCCCACTAACAACCTTGGGAAACATTAAATGCTCCTGGCTAAGTCCTGTCTTACTTTGACAAGTACTGATGTCCCTGCTATAGCTTTCCTAAGAAATGTAGCACACACTGTATAAAGAGCATGCTGTCTCTTAACAGTCTCTGTCCTAATTACGACAAAGGCATAAGCAGCATTATTACTGTGGCTCATTCTCCGTCTAGGAGGTCTTGAATGCAATTTTTGGTTTCTCTGTGCTAAATTGGTGGCGTGCTTGCTTCTGGCCATTCTGTGCTAGCTAGCCACTTCTTCAAATTATCCTAAATGACATTATATGAAACGGATAAAATAGAAGAAAAAACTAGTCTAAAAAATAATTAACAATATTTCTTATAAAAATTGGTGGCTGCTTAAATTAATTTTTATTTCGCCTAAATTAACTTTCCTAAACTGCCTTTTTTGTATAAGCTGCAAAAAAAAAAATGAAATTAACCAGAACTTTATATTCTTTGCCAGCTTGACCTCAGCAATACAACAAATACTTGTAGTGAACTTGTGAATGAAGTCTGTTTATTGGGTACTCTGAACACGCTCTGGTTGCACACTGTAAGTAAAAAAGGGTCATACCCTGTTTTCCAAAAAGGTAGGAGACCTTTGAGGACCTCTTTGCTCTTTGACTAAAATGAGGTACATCACACTAGTAAGCTGCATTTCATAATTTTCTTTGTCACCAAAGAAGAGCTTGTAATTAGTTCTTTTAATTTAATTTATATAAATTGGTAGTAGTGGTAATATAATGTTTGCTTCTCCATTAATCACATGCACCTTGGACAATGCAAGAAAAGTTCAGTGGTCTGCTTTTTCAAAAAGAATATTTTCACTTATCAAAAACTAAGCAGAATAACATTTCATCCCACAACTCTATTCCTACTTTTTCTTTCCACAGAGACCATACAGTATAATTAGTCCCATATTTGCACTTTTAATGCATGTGTCAATTATCAAAAAAAAAAAAAACAGGAAACCAACAGGGACACTCTGAAGAAAACTGCAGAAATTCAGCTTGACATGGAGCTAATTGCACACAGTTGATAAAAATCTGGGCACTAGCTATGACTGATCAAAACCTATTAAATTATGCACACTGCATAATATTTTTAAGACAATATGGTCCTGTGCAAGTACTCCATATTCTTTGGTTTCTCTGTCGCTAGCATTTTTTAAAATATTTGAGTTAAGGACTTTAAAATGCTTTGTTTTATCAAATCTTTAGAATGTAGAATTAAAGGTAAATGAAAAGACAAAAAATGCATATTTAGAAAGTAGTGACTACCACACCAATTTTGTAAGATGACCACATCAAAGTATTGTTAATCCAAATATAAAAAAGTTTCATAAATGCAATTGATCTTAAAAAATTAACAAATAACAGCCTTTATTGAAAAACAAACTGATTTTTGATGACTGACTCCATAGTCCTTCTGAATGACAGCTAAATTCACATGGCAAAAAAAGGTAAAGGTACTTGAATGGGTTGGTTTGTAAAATCATTTGTCGTTGGAATTCTGTGTGTGAATAATGGAATTGCCATAATGACCCACATGTCTCTGACACAAAGTTTAATAAAATGGACCAAATGGTGATGAGTTGTATTTGATAAGTGAAATTTAATTCCCACCTTTGAAAGATCTTTATATAGAGAATACAGGACAGAATGGTTCCAGCTCAGTATGTAAATTTTTGAGTTATCTCTGTTGAATTATAATCTAAAGTCAATAAATGCCTGTTGTGTATATAACCATAGGACTCAATGGAGGACATTTGTCTCAAAATGAATGGGAAAGCTTTATATTTTGTCAAAATGTATCTTAGACTACATGACCTCTCTATATCATCTATTTTTCCTGGATTATTATACAGTAGATTCAATTTAACTATAATGTGATTCTCATTAAGACAAGCCAAAGAGAAAAAGGAAGAATAAGAAAAGTATGGAAGACTTCAACAAGTAAACTGAGAAAATACTGCTCTTAGGCATTAGTACCTCTTTCTCCATTTGCAATCCTTCTGCTCGGATATTTCTTTCAAAAATCTCTCTTTTTTCTGTTTGTAGGTTGGACTTTCTGTAAACAAGAATATAATCAATCCGGCACAATCCATCCCTGAAAAACAGACCACTTGATTTGTTCTTCTCTTTTGTTCCCTGTATTAACAAAAAAGAGAAGAATAGTATTGTAAAGGATCCAGGCAAATGATACTAAGAAATACAATATTATAAATACAGACAATACACATAAGGTAATAAACGTATTAAATGACATTCTTGCTTAACACTAAAGCTAAACAACCAAATAAAGTCATACTGTATGTTTGTCTTGCTATTATTTTTGTTATAATAAGTACTTTAATATTTTAAAACAAGTTGTATTGAAATAATGTGGATCCATTAATAAGTATAAAGGATACATAATTACTTAATACTGTACATAATACTGACAGCGCAGTGGCGCAGTGATAGCACTGCACTGCTGTCTTACAACATGCATGTTTTCCCCATCACATGCATTTCTTCTGGGTTCTCTGGTTTCATCCTATAGCCCAACATGCAGGTTAGGTGAAATGTCACTGCTAAATTTATCCTTGTGTGTTTGTTCACCCTGGCTTACTATCCAGATGTTGACCCTGTTTTGTACCCTGTGATTCCTGGTATTGGCCCAGCTGGCCTTCAACACAGCCTTGGATAAGTGGGTTAGGAAGATGGATGGATAGATTTATATAATTAATATTACTGTGGTTTTTATATTTGTGCTGCAATTTCCTTTACTCATACGGAACCTGCGGCCCAAATTCCAGTACAACCACTGTATATGCAGAATATTCACATTGTTGCTCTGGCTGCATCACCACTCCCAAATACTTGTTGTTTAGACTAATTGGTTAAGTTCAATATAGAAGTCCCATCAGTCTTGGCATTTAAATCAATCCCAAAACTTGTTACTTTAGCATAGCATACTCTTCTTAGCATTTTTTACTGAGACTGTTTTATACCATTCTCTTATCTTTTCTGTTAATTTTAGCAAATGTTTGCCTTTTGCCATTACCAAAATCTTTCAGTTTTCATTTTTCTTCTTTTTGGTTTCCATAGTTGGCCTTGAGTAGCCCTGTAATGAAACTGCTAGGTGTTTTCAAACACTTTCTGTCACAGTACAGAATAGTACTTTTCAGAATGTGACTAACTTAGAACAAGTACAGTATATACTCTATTTCTGTATTTTTTTATACGTACTGTATGTGTTTGTGTATTTACTTCAAGATGTTTCTGTCCTTAGAGTTTCAATCTTTTCTTTTTCTTCACACTATATTTATGATTATTTGCACTGCACTGGCCTCATATGTGGAATGACATTATCAGCTACTATATCAAGAATCAATGGAATTGAACTGAAAAAAACTGGTATCAGTGAGAGCCTGTGTGCGAGTGAGAATATCCTGATATGGACTGATGACTCAAGTAGTGTTGGCTGCTACCTTGTGCCCAGTTCTGCTGAGATTCCCAGCAACACTGTGTTGGAATAAGCAGGTTCAAAATAAAGAATAGTATTATTTAGAGATAAAATTATCACGAACCTTTTACAAAATATTATTTATCTTCACAATCTCATATATTAAAATATAATAACTATTTCAAAGTAATGTTGTTTAGTATTTAATAAGAATGTGCACTTTTTTGGTTTTAGCTTATGATTAAAACATTAAGAAATGAATAATGAAACCATTAAAACTACATTAATTTATAAGTACTCTATCATATAATACCTACTTTAAAAAATACATTTTTGCCAAGCCTCTATGGAACAGTTCAGCTGAAGACAGCTTTATGGGGAGTTATTTAAAAACTATATCTGATACAATATGTAAATAGCTTAAGCAGGTTCAGGTAATACTTTATTTATATAAAACGTTTATGAACTATACAATGATCTCCTTATTCTCTTTTTATTCTTCACATATATAATAAAAGAAGATTTCTTCCAAAAAAGTTGCACGGATGTGGCTTTTGCAATGTCTTGTCAAGTTGAAACTGTGGGAATAGTTCCCAGGTAATTAAATTAGTTAGAAAGACTGCATTATGAAATTGGGCGGAGTGGTGGCTCTGAGGTTAGGGATCTGCACTGGCAATCGGAAGGTTGCCAGTTCGAATCCCGTAAATGCCAAAAGGGATTCTGCTCTGTTGTGCCCTTCAGCAAGGCCCTTAACCTGCAATTGCTGAGCGCTTTGAGTAGTGAGAAAAGCGCTATATAAATTCAAACAATTAATTATTAAATATAATTTTATATTAAAATGAGAAGCAGCAAGATAACTAACTGATGTTTATTGTTATTTTAACATAGACATAACAGTAAAAAAGGAAAACTTGTTTCTCTAAAAGTTGCTTTATAAATGAATAGTGCAGTCTGCATAGGCTTATAAACACATGCGAACAAGTGCTAAAAAAATGAGAAAATCCCAAAAGCAGCTGGAGAAAATAACCCTGAAAAGTTATTTCAATATTTCTGCACTAGAAGAATGGACTAGGAAATGGTCAAATATACAAAAATGACAGCGTTTGAGAATGAAAGCCAACTGAAAATATGTGTAATTCTTAAATGTCCAAAGACGATGCCACTGTTAGAGCCTGTAACATGAAGGTAGATAAAGGGAACTCAAATTAAATTTTAAAATCTACCATGGCATCAGTATGCCACAAACATTAAAAAAGATATCTCAAATGAATTAGTACAGTTAGTAGGTACTATAGATATTCAAGGAGCTAAATTCTAATATTGTGTATACCCAAACCTTCTTTAGCTACAGTATATATCACAACATAAGAAACAGAGGCTACACTCTGGTAATTGTGTGACTAGAGAATATAAATTAATTATTAGAGAATATGGGCATAATTTTAACACTTACATCTGCTGTTGCATCCAGTCGACTTGCATCATCAGAGGTACTTGTGAGATTTCCTGGATGGAGTAGGGAATCATCATCCTTGGATGGGCTGTTTACAGCTTCTGTTTCGTCAAAAAATATGTTTACGTCCTTTGTACCTGCAAAACACAAATAAAAAAAGAACAGATTAGTAGACATTATTAATATTCACTGTACGCAATAGACTTTTGCTGACTCCCACTCAACAATTACTTGCTGAAAGTGAACTTTATTTAATAAAAATGAGGCTTTTTAGTATTATTTTAAATGAAATACTCTGATCCACAGGTGCATTACAAAAGTTCACTGGAAAATGAAGGTTTTGCTTCTTGGACATTTTTGAGTGTATTTTATTAATTTTGGCTTGCTAATCACAAAAATTACTTTTACATTTTCTTATCAATTACTGCCTATTTTTGTGATTTCTTCTCATATTATAAATACGCATACAACTACAACTGGAACACCTAAAAATAGTGACACTGCCATTAGAAACAAAGCTTGGATGTACAAAGTATTGTTGTTTCATTTGCAAAGGACAGACATGCTAAAGGGTCACATTACATTAGAAAAATCTAGCCACTGCAAAAGCATTTGGTTCCACAGCAAAAAAACGTGTGCACACTATTAGACCTAACAACAATATTTTTGCATCCTCTTCATGAAAAATGTCACGAAAGCAAAAGACAAAGAAGGTAGATTTTAATATATTAGACAGATGTTTCCACGAATAACTGATGCTAAGACTCACAAAGGTATTTTTGTAGGTCCACAAATCAGATACGTTATCAAAGACAAGTGGTTTAAAAATCTGGTAGTGGCATGAGGGGAAATCGAATGGAAGGATTTCAAGGATGTAATTGAAAAGATTCTTGGCAACTATATAGAACTAAACTACTTCCATCTGGCTGACAGCATGCTTCAAGCATACAAAACCATGACGTGCAATATGTCACTAAAGATTCATTTTCTGCATTCACGCTTAGACTTGTTTCCTGCTGATCTTGTTGCCGTCAATAATGAACACAATAAAAGGTTTCACTTTGTTGGACACTGAAACGAGAAGCATCCACTGAGGAGTACAATCAAAAATTAGCAGTACAATAATTTTAGCTTAAATGAACTAATGCAATATGTCAGTATCATTAAGCGATTTAACTCACTAAATTCAATAAAAGTTAATTTCATGTTACTCCACATTTCTACATGAAATAGTTAATCTGAAATTATATTTGTGTTCAGCTTGAAGCTGTCTATCATAATTACCAAAATTTCCAAGAAAGCAAAACATTTGAAAAAATGTGTTGTCTAGTGTTATTTCCAATTTATATTAATGATTTTAGTGAGTCGCTTGATTCATAATGGATTTTTACAATGCCTGTTTATAATTTTTTTATTCTGTCAATTTTGTTATAGAATTATGATTAAGCACCAATCATGAAAGAAAAGCTAAATTAGAATAAGACAGAAGTTCATTAGAGGACACTTTGGAATTGAATTTTGTGGGGTTTTTTTTGCTCAGTGCAGCTTGAGGTATAAGGGAAATACTACAGCTTGAAGGAAGTTGTCACAACATGTCATTTTAATTGGAATAGTTAAAATAAAATTCACTTATTTATTATCATCAATTGTCATTCACATACTGTAAATGACTAATTGCGGCCAGAAGTGTATTATTTCTCATTATATATATCAATAGATATAAATTAAAATTTGTGTGCCTGTTCCTTCCATTTACTCATACATTTGCAGAGCCCAGTTATCACGTTCAGCATAGGAGTCTGTGCCAACATCATCAGGTGCTACCACACCAGGAGAGGTCACAAGTCCATCACAGGGCACACTTGTATATGCCCAGCTTCTTCTACACCTGAACAACTACAACCTATCAATTAATCTAGCTTTTAATATATTTAAGATGTTAAAGTAAAACCAGAGTATCCAGAGAAAAACTGAGAAACACATGGGATAAAAGCTTCTGTAAAAAGTGTGTTGCTTGCACAACACTCAGAACATAAGATATCCATCAAAAGTTTCACTAACTATTACTTTAAGGCATTTTTCTAAGCCATAACAGCAGGTGATTCTTCTAAAAGTTCATCTATGGATAATTCATTGTTAAATGAAAGTGCCTATTATCTGGCTTAACTCTAACTCACTGTGTGTATCCCTTTCTTTCAACTTGGGAGCACGTTAAAGTATTATTTTTGAGTTTCTGCGATGTGGCAACAATTATGTGCAGCTAAGCACAGTATCTTACCTTATTATTTTTTTTATTATTTTTATTATCTTTGTGCTGAATCCTTAGCATTACTGTGGTATCAGAAAACTAAAGTGTCATCATGATTTTCATGGAACACAAAATTCAAAATATCATCATGAATACCACTTTGCGGCATAGGATGCCACATTAATTCTGATATATGAACTCCAACTCTTAAACTGGGAATAAGTTTAGGATGCTTCATAAATACTCCTTATGCCATGCTTTGAGTTAGGCTGTCAGTGCAATTCATACAAATAATTCTGTAACACCTGAAATACTGGCTCACCACATTTAAACTCAAAAAACAGGATGCAGAAAGACTGAGAAAAAAATCTTACTTTAAATTCTAACTGCATTGCTTATCTTCTTATATAATACACTACTGCGGCTGTCCATTTATCTTTCCAAGATTTTAAATCACCTGTAGCTCGCAAGCCATTTGAACTATTGACTTGAAATTTGGTACAAATATACTGTACTACGTGACGTCTACTATCCGCTTTCAGGGCGGTGATTGACCTTCAAGGTTATTCCTCTTTTTATTTTTATTTTATTGTAGAATCAACTCTCAGCAGTGGCCAGCATGGTGGCCATGCAGCATATGCATACGGCGCCGTCCTCATCCCTACCACCTTCGCCATCACTTCCCCTACCTCTTCATATCTTAAATCATTATTCAGGGAGATTGAAGACTTAAGTGCCAGCTTAAGTGAAAAATTAAGGAAAACATACTAAGTAATTACTACAACACAAACACTAGCTTAATCAGTTTTAACATGAAAAGATGTCGACAGAGAAGAAAAGAAGCGGGCTGCTAGGGTGGAGAAAAGAAGAGCTGCTCAGGAAGCAGCAAGTGCATCAACCTCTGAGCAAACAAATGCTAAACATACAGAGAAAGAGTACGAAAACTATGAATGCTCAAGTCAAGTGTATTCACTGCACGTTATTGTACAGTGCGCCGTTACTGGTACCTTATATTGCCAACTTTCAAAATGACTGCCCTGAAATTTAGAATGATGTTACATTCAGGGAGCATGCACGCTGACATTGGTTGTGCATTGTGGTGCACAGATATCATAATGATGTCATTAACATGTAAATATGAACACATGTAAATATAAACTATATATCACATCCATGCACATGCAATTTTCTATGCCACTGTGCTACATAGGAAACCAGACTTTTCATAATTTAACTACTGTAAACATCATCTTTATCATTAACAAACCTCTTTTGTTTTTCCTTTTTTTATAGCAAAGATGACCTTGTTCAACAATGTGTTTGGTAATTATATGCTTTTTACTTCCCCTACACATACCTTAAACATACATAATGCATATGTACTCTATATAGAGAACATATTATGATGTGATCAAATTTTTGACTAATATTTTAGGCATTGATGAACATGTTTTGACCACTTTCAAAATTTTGACTATCTGTGCGCATGTGTGTCTATTGTTAGGATGTGAGCCTGTAAACACAGTTCTTGAATGAATCCTTTAATCCAAATAAAATCTGGAACAATTATTACTTTTTTAAAAATATACTATAATGATGCCCTCTAAACAGTTTCAAGTTTTAAAACTGAAAAGTATTAGGGTGTGTTTAAGTACATAATTGTTATTGTAAGCAAAGTGCAGAAGCAGTTAACAAAGGTTACACATCTTGGATTAGACAGCAAGCTCAGCCTCTGTATATTAGTTATAAAACATGGCATAATGACAAACTGACCTGCAACAAAGTAGACTTTAATACATGCACAGGAGCGCGATAGTATAGTGTTTAATATTGATGCCTAATGGATCTAGAATTCTGAGTTTGAATCCTGTCTCCACTAGTATCTGAGTTGAGTTTACATACAGTATTTTCCCTGTGCCTGCATTGATTTCTTCTCCAGGTACTATTTTTCCTTGCACATCATAAAGACAAATTGAAATTGATACCCTGTTCATGTGAGCGGATCCTGTGATGAACTGTTGCCTATGTCAAGGCTTTTTTCCTGCTGAATGCTGCCATGATAGGTCCTGCACACCACACAACACTGAATTTAATTAAATAGGTTTGAATATGTAAAGGTATGTCTTATGATACCATATAAAAGCAAACTATGAACATAATATTGGATCACTTTATAAATAATACCGGTATTTTAAGTTATACAAATACATGTAGTTTTGGACCTGTAATCCCAAAGTGGATTACACCGGTTAGATTATGGATGAAAGAGGCACCTTAAAATTGACAACATTATACTAGTTTTCTCAGCTAGTGATTATGTGCTGACACCTATTGACCTGGAGGATATGTAAGCCTTTTGTCAGTTCCCCGTGCCCATAATTTTTGTACAGTATCAGAGTCACCCAGTATTTGATGTGCTGTCTGTTCTCAAGCAACCTGGGGCTCTTCTACCTTCCTTTCTTTCAATCTTTCTTATCTTTCTGATAGCACTGAAAGTTTCTCTTACTAGACCTTACTGTTGAGATTGTGCTCATCAGCATCCTTCCTCCATCTCTCCTCTCATACAGAAATACACTGTAGCAACAGAAAACTACCCTTTGGAGGTGTTTCTTGAAACCTCAATCAACTTTCTGCAGCACTAGTGGAACTCATACTCTTAGGAATATCCTGTTAGTCAGGCAAAGTTCTTCAATATTATCATATAATACCATCCATCCATCCACTATCCAACCCACTATATCCTAACTACAGCGTCACGGGGGTCTGCTGGAGCCAATCCCAGCCAACACAGGGCGCAAGGCAGGAAACAAACCCTGGGCAGGGCGCGCACACACACACACCCACACACCAAGCACACACTAGGGACAATTTAGGATCTCCAATGCACCTAAACTGCATGTCTTTGGACTGTGGGAGAAAACTGGAGCACCCAGAGGAAACCCATGCAGACACGGAGAGAATATGCAAACTCCACGCAGGGAGGACCCCGGAAGCGAACCCGGGTCTCCTAACTGCAAGGCAGCAGCACTACCCACTGCACCACCATGCCACCCCATATAATACCAAGTGTTCATTTATTGAACCTGTCTATCATAACTCTGGTCTACGAGGAGCCAAAATGTATCCAAGCAGCACTGGGTGCAAAGCAGAAACAAACCTTGAAAGAAAAGCCAGGTCAGTGCTGGGCACACTCATGGACACACCTATACTCATTCATACTAGCCAAATTTAAAGTTGTTAATCAAGTGACCATAGTCCCTAGAGAAAATGTTTGAGTGGTACTAAGTAGTAGAGCCGTCTAGAGGCCTGACAGTCAAAATAATGGTTTTGAAGCATTCATATTGTGCAAAACACAATTTAGATGCATAGAGGTAACTAACATAATAAATGTCATGGAAAGCACCTCTTCCATGATCGCTAAGTTGGAATGTGGTTTTCTTTTATTAAGGGTGACCAATCAGAGAATGAGACATTGTAATGAGTAGGGTCCAGTCTGGGAAGGGTTACTTTATAAACACAAACAAATCAAAGCATTGTAAGAGTCTACATTTTTGAAAAACTGTATTTCAGAGTAGTGTGGACAAAAGGCTAAAACGGAGACTAATGTCTGCATTTTTACATGAAAATGTAGTAGTGTGGATAGGGACTAAAACAGCTAAAATGAACAGAAAATTTCAGCGAAAATAAAAAATAGGTTTACAAGTGAGAAAACAGAAACACTTGCAAACAAAAGGAGTTTACACAGTTTAGAATGACACAAGTTAAGTGATTTTTGAAAGGTCTTCCAGTAAGCTTAAAGAGGGATTTAAACTTGCATTTGTTATGAAGAGCCACTGTCCACTTCAATGCTCAACCAAACTTTAACCAACAGCCACCTTTTTCAAAAGTAAGGGTTTAATTAAAAGACACAAAAGAGTAGGTTTGGACTTTCTATTAAATGAAGACAAAAGCAGGTAAAGAATTATATTTCAAAAATTCATAATAAATGAAGACAATAAAATTTGTAATAAAAGAAGTGTTTGAAGTGTAACCAAATTATTGGCAACACTGTGTTAATGGCAATAAACCAGCATTCAATCTAATAGCTAGGGGGAGGAAAAGTATGTTCCCATGAAAATTCGAGTGCATCAATACAATGGTACACTAAGAAAAGGTGATAATACTCTAGGTAAAAATTGAAAGAGGTGCCAGAACTGTTCACAATTGAGCACCGGACCATTTCAAGCATTGATTTATAAATTTTTCTTAAAGAATAAAAAAATTCAGAACATTTATTATAAAGAATTTTTTTTCTTAATTACATTCCTAAATATAATAAACTTAATTACAAGTATTCATGTCATGAACAGTTTCATATATTAAGTTACAGACTTATTATACTAACACTCTACTAGCAACATAGCTACCAAAATATATGAATACTTGTGAAGAGGCAACAAAAGACGAACAAAGAACAGGATCCAAAAAGTGTGTCCATAGCCACCGGTACTAATTTATTAGAAAACGTCTCCATCCTTTCTCTCATACAGTCCATACAATCCATCTAGAAGTCTTACAGACCAATTGTCCAATTAACTTTGGTCAGCATATTTTAAGGTTGACTCTTCATCAGGGCCATATTACAGTAATTAATTAAATAAAATGAAATGCAGAACATTTACACCCTAAATTATAGAACCATTGTGAAAGAAATCTTTTTATAGTTTAACTAACAACCTGCAAAAACACAGATACAGTAAACTGTAAATCCTTCGATCTTGCCGCTTTGTAATTCTAGCTTGGGAGGAAAGCTGCAGTATCTAAAAGATGGCAATAAAGAGGTAGTACAATTTATTTCTAAATAAATGTGGAAAAAAGGGCCTAATATTGTGAAAATGACTTCCCTCCCCTCAGCATAAAAAAATCAAACCCCAAAATGTATTCTGAAATGATACTGTCTGTAGGGTTAAAACAATAAAAGGAAAGGTTTCCTTAAGAATACCATTTGAGGATCAAATATAAATTCTGAGGCTGTGATTAATTAAATATTAAACAAAACCTACTCAGATGTAAATTTAAGATGACATTATGCTTTGGGAATGGAAAATAACAAAAAGCAACCACCTCAGAAATTAAGTCTGGTGACTATTTATAGAAAACACCCCAAATCATGTAACACTTTCATTGCAGTAGTTTACATGGATTTGTTGAAGTTCAGCAAATTTAGTTAAAAGCCTATTGTTATCTAAAATGTCCCTACTATTTCAATGAAGTAACTATGGCAAGACCTGCATATGTAGGAGGAGACCCTAATTATTCTGCATTCTTACTGCTGTTATGATTCCTGCTTCTCCAGATTATTTAGTTCTGGTTACTCTCTTTAATAATAATCTTTGTATGTGCAAATCTTCACCAGTGAAGATTCCTGCAGCAGTGTGTAGGTAATAAGATCAATAGTATAGTATATCACAGTGATTCATGCTTTAAAAATATATGCATATAAATAAAAATATAAAAATATGTATATATGTATATGTTTTTTTGCTGTATGTTTTTTAACCATCATTTGTAAATACTGTGACCCACCAGGTGGTGCTCCAGCTCCCCTACACTTGACACCCTAACACAGGCACAAGTGTGGCACAAAACAAGGCTTTTACTTCTGCCTGTGGAAAACTCTTCCATATTGTTTCCCACCTCCAAGCACAGTATGAAGCACCAAACACAAATACTACAGCACAACCCAGTTCCAATAAAGTATATTAACTCAAATCTACACTCCCAGACAGTTATAGCCTACTTCTCCATTCCTCCTGGCAGGCTTTGTTGTCTTCCGACCAACTCTGGCTCCCTAAATAAGATATGGCTGTTCCTTATATTCAGAATCCTTGATGTACTTCCAGTGTCACATTGTGGCCCAGGGCTACTTCCAGGTAAGGTGGGAGCACTGTGTAAAAGGGCTCAGCAGTTCCTACAGAACCTCCTGGCGACACCCCCGGACCCCCAGCTGAGCCGACAAACACCAATTCCCAATACAGCCCTGTGGGAATTAGAGGTGCTGTTGCAACCCAAGATGGTGGCCAAATAGCAGCTTAGGGGAGATAGTGTCCTTCATAAGCCATCTCCTTCTGTCTCTGTGTCCCACACAATATATATAAAATTTTTGTAGCAAGGCCAATTTGAACTGTTGCTATTATTGTGTCTTTAATGGTTTAACATTGCTGTTTTTTTAGTAGTCATTATGCCATCCAGCCTGGACAGAGGTGGAGAAACAAAATTTAAATCTCAGATAAGAAACTCCTCTTTGCTTCTGTCATGACAAGGAGTCTTGTTTAATGATGTTGCCTTTGTGGCTTCATAACTATTGGTTTTAAGAAGTTAAACCAGAATTAAAAGCGTAGCTATGTGATTTTTTTTTTCAAGTATTCAATCATCTTGTTCCCTGACTCATGTTGTCAGATGTGTTTTAGGGCAATTTTGGGTTAGCAATCAGGTATTAGACAAAATAAAACTAGTCTTCGCTGGCCCCATGCCCACTGCAAAGTGCACCTGGTTTGCTTTAAAATATGATTTTTTTTTTGTCTTATAATTAGTAACCTCATGACTTCCACTCAACACATAACACTCACAATCCACCAGTAAAGAAACAGTGTGTTTCTGCTTGTTTCTTGTTAGCCCAACTGGATTTTGACAGGATGGATTTATATCCCATTCTGGGTTGTTTCATGAAATCTACCTTGTGCTGCAAGGGTAGGCTTTGGCACAGAAACTTAATTTAGAAAGTGAATGAGAAAAATATTCCTTTATTTCTTAATTTCAACAATTCAACAAACAAGATTAATTAACTTCACAAAAAATTTACAAAGTAATGTTCACTCATTAAATCTCATTTGGGATAATGGATTACAAAATAATAATTATATTTAATTAGGCTTCTGAAAATTTAATGTTAATAGCCAATAAGTGTTGAGAAATACAATGCAAGCTGAGATTAAAGTAATGTGAATTATTAATCATATGTATAAAAGCCTACGGTGTTTGTGCTTTAACTTTAATCTTTTTTTTATCGTAAGTAACTGGTGAATTTGTTGGTTTGTCGCCAAAGGACATGTATAAGTTTACATGGATTTATTGTTATTCAGCAAGAAATTTCAGGGAAAGACCAATTGTCATCTAAAATCTCACTGGATGAAGTTTGCCTGCCGTTTCAGTGAAGTAACTATGCTAAGAACTGCATATTTAGGTTATAAGCCACAGAACAGAAATGGCATAGGATATTAGCTGGTCACTGAGGTTTCAAGCAGACTCTC
Organism: Erpetoichthys calabaricus; assembly: GCF_900747795.2. Taxonomy (NCBI): domain Eukaryota; kingdom Metazoa; phylum Chordata; class Cladistia; order Polypteriformes; family Polypteridae; genus Erpetoichthys; species Erpetoichthys calabaricus. The sequence continues at coordinate 289,688,404 of NC_041394.2, read as the reverse complement.
TAATGAGTTCTGAAATATGCCTGAGTATACTTTAAGTAAATTTTCTCTTTACTGGGCACATAATGTACCTTATCGCACTGCATAAGAAAAAGAGCAGACAAACCTTTGCTGGGGCTGCTTCATTTTCTTTCAACCCTCAAACAGCTATGCCCCCAAGCTCATCAATAAACAGTTACACCAAGTTACAACAAGTAATGAGAAATGAAATGAGAAAAAAAAAAAACCCTGAAATTGCATATGTCTCGTTACCCTGGCATATGGCGTACCCAGCTGTTACTGTTTTTTCCAGCTGTCAAAGGAACATTTAAATAAAACGTTTGGAATAGAGGAAATATTACAGAAGTTAATGCCATGATGCAAAAATTGAATGTATACAAATGGAAAGGAACTGACAATCAGTAGATGAGGGTTTTTTAAGGGGTGAGACAGAAGAAAAGAAAAATGAATGTGAGGTCATTAGTAAGCAAAAATAACTGGACTACCAAAACGAAAAGGAGAAGCAAAAATTGGAATCAAAAAGGGATCTACCTGGAATTTAAAAAGCTAACTAATACACATAAACCAAAAAAATTGTTTTTATTATTATTATTATTATCCATAAACTTACATAGTGAATGCTGTGTGCCACTACTGTTAAATAATGTAGAAGAATTAAAATCACACACAATGCACTGTAATCACATAACAGCAACCAGCCTAGTACCAATAAACAAGATGGCAGCATCCATGTATATAGAAAAAACACTCCTAAAAATAAAACATAAAGTGTAAAGACATCAGATAAACAACAAGAACACCAGAAATCATGCGAACAGACACAAGGAAACCATTTAGTTAATTATTTTTCAGAATCAGAATCACATTTATTGGTCAAGTGTGATCACATACAAGTAATTTGACTCCTTTTATTTTTGATGACTCCCCAAGTACAATTACATGTCAGACAAATACACGATTGTAAGAATACAGGTGAGATAAACACAAGACAAAGAATGTAAGCAATTGCATACAAAGTTCGATGCAGTGAAAGAATTACTGAAATAAATTATGAATTACGCATTAGCTATATATAAGAATATTGCTCAAAACTGGGGCTGAATTAAAAATTTATGAGCTTGATGGCCTGTAGAATGAAACTCTTTTTATGCCTGCTTGTTTTGACGTAGTTTACTCTATAATGCCTGGCAGATGGGAGAAGTTCAAAGATGTTGTGGCTGGATGTGAGAAGTCTTTGAGGACTTTCCCTGCCCACTTCATTACTCTGGAATATCACAGGTCCTGTAAGGTGGGAAGACTGGTGCCAGTGGTCTTTTTAGCAGAATACACTGTAATGGATGTGCTTAGAACTGACTCAGTGATTGCTGTATAGATCTGAATCAGCAGTTCCTATGGTAGGAAGCTAGTGTACCAGATATGATTTCCCAATATCTCATTCAGGTTTTTTTAAGCCTCCCAGTGTTGTGAAGTGATCTGCTGTTTATTTCTTACACATTTATTTTCAAGAATGTATGTAATTTGACACTCCTATTAGGGTTTTTTTCAGGTCAAGAAATTAATTTTTAATGTCTCTTTTTTACTACAAGATTGTATGTATTTTATTAGTTGTAAATTTATTTGGGCCATTTTTGACACCGTTTTTATTATGTTTATTATGGGTATTATGGTACAAAGTAATGAATTCAAAATTCGGCAAATGACTAAAAAAACTTTTTGATGTGATTCTTTCCTTGTTCAATAAATCTGTTTTTTCCACAAAATTTTTCTGGTTACAAATCTTACTACACCTTTAGACTGTGATGTTTGGTTTTCGTTTTGGTTTTGCTGACAGTTTCCTTGACTTCCCATCTTGTGATTTGACTGCTTATCTCCCAGTCCCAGTCTAAAAATATTTTCCTCAATTGTTCTTAGCATAACACCAAGTAGTTTCAGCTTCAACTACATTACGCGGTGGTTTGGAGGAAAGTTTCTTAATTTCTGTCTTGAACCTATTTCTTCCTAATTTCCACCAGTGTAATGGGGTACTGAATTCAATAATTTTAGAAAAGACTTCTGCTATATCAAGTTTATCAATATATTTGTAAATTCTTAAGACCTTCATCAGGTCCACAGTTAGTCTTCTCCTTTCAGTTTAAAAGAGATTCAGTAAGTTTGCTTGACAGAACACAACATGAAGAAAGATGTTCTTTGTGTAGCTTCATGTGATGCTATGTCTGTTTAGATGTATGTTAATAATATTAGTAATAATGATAATAAAATAAACAGTTGAATCCTTTATAGGTTATCCTTACCTCTAACAATGCCTCCTGATAAAACATTTTATTTTTTTTTGTTCTTTATTTTGCCTTACACAATTTCTTGTATTAGGAATTTGTTAGTTTTTGCATACCCCTTGGGGTCAGAGTGCAGGGTCAGCCATTGTACAGCACCCCTGGAGCAATTACAGGTTAAGGGTCTTGCTCAAGGGCCCAGCAGAGTAGGATCTCTTTTGGCAGTGAGGGGGATTTGAACCGGCAACCTTCGGGATACTAGCGCAGATCCTTAGCCTCACAGCCACCATTCTGCCCCTAAATTTGTCTGCCTCTTTGAATTCTATTACCCTTACGTCTCACTTAATCTAATTTAATTAAAATTAAATTAGCCTTTATTATAGTTGAGTAGCATAAAGGTAGTAGGACTCCTGCAATGATTAAAATGGTGTATAAAAAATCTAAGTTTATATTCAAAAAATCCAAAGTAAACACATGAATGACAATGACATACAATCATGCTGAGGGTAATAAAATACTTGACACCCTCTACATTAAGTGTGGAACAGCTAGGCAAAGCAAGGGAATGTTTAAATATTACAAGGGCAACATGGCAATATGTAATATATTGAGATCTATGTCCATTCTAAGATTAAAATTATATTTATCATAAAGCTGGCAGCAGCCTAATGCATTTAAGTAATTTCATTACACATTTAATTCATGTTTGTCCTCTACAATGACTGAAATACAACTAGGGATAATTTACAGTATAAATCAATAAGCTATCCAAGCCATGTCAAGCAGACAATAAAACAGGCTGAGTGTTGATTTTATGCCCGTTTTCACCTTTATAATAAGTGGACTACTGCACTGCTTGTCTTCAGAATCTTCAATCACAGATGCTTCGGGTATGAACAACTTTTGACAACTTTTCCTTCAGTCTTTGCCTATCTTTTCTTCCAAGCTTCCCCATACTAAAAACTATTAAGCTGCAAGTTAATTTCCTCCACTAACATAACAATTTTCAAAAGTCACTATTGATGCCAGTGCTCCACTTAAATTAATAAGATTCTTTGAAAGGCAAACGTAAGTCACAGTTCTTTGTGCACATAATGATTGATTGACTAGTCACTATAGAGTATTGGTTCTCAAACTTAATCCTGGGGAACTCATGTAAATGAGTGAACATTTGCAGATGTATGTTCTCAGAGATTAAAAAGTTTTGTAGTGTGAATAGAGCACAAAATCAAGAAACTGTCATATATTATAATATAGGAGTAAATATTTACCATAGATGAATTGATGTATTTAATTTATCAGTTTCCTTTATTGACCTAATAACTGCATTCATTTACAGAGCCCCAGTCTATCCTGGCAGCACTTGTGGATACAAGGTAAGGACTACTGCTGGGCAGGAAATCAGTCCATCGCAGGACACTCTCATTTTAGAGTCTCACTCAATCTAACTTAAACACACTTTGTGAAGTGAGAAAATCCTAAGGATTAGAAAACCACAGGAAGAAGATGTAAAATCCCTTCAGTTGGGATTTGTACTTGGGACCCATTAACTGCACCATTCCCCTGTCCTCTTTAATTAGTCTATATCTACTTTACTTCAATGTATGTATACCAGCATGTAATTAAAAACACATTTATTTGATGTTCTGTGAAAGCATCCTGAACGCTTTTCACATCAAAGGCACGAAACTTCGGGTAATGCTGATTAAAGAACGAATGAAAGAAAATCTCAATAGAGCAAGCATTTTTGCCATTTCAGCTGGCAGCCGATAAGAGTGACTTTTTATTGAACTAACCTGGATGATGTACTTTTCCATTAGTGACCACTGAGTTTGGAGAACCAGATGATGACTCTTCCATGTTTATTGATGGTTTAATGGGGGGGAATGAAGAATGCCTGGCCACCAGCACACGCTCCGAAGGGTGATGGCACGGTGCACTTCTTCTGTGATGGTTTCGTAGATGTCTTTCAGCCCCATGAATAGACACACTTATACCTGCAAAGACAAATAAAGAAGAATTAACCTAAATTATGAAAACACACAGTTTCATTCAAAAATATTAAACTGTTTAAATGTGTTATTTTAAAGCAGTGCAGTACTTTGTTCTTTTCCTATAGCCCTACTAAAACCATTTCATGTCCATTTCATAGAATCAACTCTCGGCAGTGGCCAGCAAGGCGGCCGTGCGGCACATGTGTACGGGCGCCGTTCTCATCCCTACCACCTTCGCCGTCACTTCCCCGACCTCTTCATATCTTAAATTATTCTTGAGGCTGATTGAAGACTTAAGTGCCAGCTTAAGTGAAAAATTAAGGAAAACGTACTAAATAATTGCAACACAAACACTGACTTAATCAGTTTTAACGCGAAAAGATGCCGATGAAAGAAGAGAAGAAGCTGGCCGCTAGGGTGGAGAAAAGAAGAGCTGCTCAGGAAGCAGCAAGCCCATCAACCTCTGAGCAAACGAATGCTAAACGTACAGAGAAAGAGTATGAAAACTAGGAATGCTCAAGTCAAGTGTAACATGCAGTGCAATGTTACTGGTAATAATAATAATAACAATAATAATAACAATAACTTTATTTATATAGCATCTGATCACATATTTACATACAACTCAAGGTGCTTTCCACAGATAAATCAACAAAATCAAAGATATACATACATTTACTTGGATTATTATAATTAATTAATACTACAATAATTTCTAATAAATGTAAGTATACTAAATACAAAATCAACCAGGTATTGTTAATTATCGTAAATTATTGAAAATTTTATATTAGTTATTTTATAAAACATAGTCTGTTTTATAAACAGGTTGACTTTCTCACTGTGTGTGTTAAACCACTGGAATTTTCAATCCATTCATCCATTCAATAAAAATGATTAGTCCATTAGAGGAGCTGGACCTTACTCTGCCAGGAATTAGTGGAGGATGGAGCAGCAGTCCATCCCACCTTCACTCACACAGTGGTGCAAACTATTACAGAAAAAGATTTAGAATCATTAATGAAATTAGCAAACATGGATATTAGAGAAAACCCCAGTGCACTGCCCGGTAGAAAATGTCAGCAAAGAACATTATGACATTGTCCTACCCATCACTGGGGAAAATTAGAAACTGTGAAGGTGGTTGAATAGCCACCTTCATGCCTCAAATATTTCAATGGTAAGACTGAAGTGTAAAGTTAACTAGAAGCTGGGATCCTTCATTTTTTAACCCTGCAATTCATGATCACTTCGGTCATGGTCTACCCTTACAGCATCATGCACATGGCAGGAACCAGCTCTGTCAAGGACACCAGTCTACCTCATGGCACACTCATGCACATGCCCAAACATACAGTATTTTTACACCTTCTAATTCGAGGGTAAGACTGGAGTATACAGTAAAATAAAAAACCCACATAGGCATGGGGAGAACATGATATAGAGATTGACCATACCAGGCAAATAAGGCAGCACAGCTAACCACTTTACCAATCCTGCACCACTATATTGTTTAACTTAATCAAATCACAATCATTTCAATTAAGTCATTCTTAATTTCAGCAAATTGAATTTAATGAAGAATTTCAATAGTGTTGCCAGGACAAAGTCTTAAAACATAGGAGTGCAAATCATGTCTTATATATTGCTTTTCAGAGGCAGGATCATGTTGATTGATGATGTTTCAGACAAACAATTACAATAACAACACAGTGACTTGAGGGGTCTCACAAGATGTAAAGAGGGTCTGAAGCATACTAGCCTAAAGACATCAGTGAAGTAGATAGCACCTTTCTTTACTCTGCACAAGTGGTTATGGACCTCATTTCTTCCTGTAGTCCTAGTGCTTATTGCATCTTGATCCTCTAATGTTACTGTAGTAAGTCTGTTTTAGTTCAAAATGGATGTCACTGATTCAGAAGTATAACTAAATGCTTATATGGTAACTGGTTCAACAGATTTTCCTAACTACACATTCATGAGACATAACGATCAGGGAGACATGCAAAGATAATAGGAGTAGTCCCCATTATATTAGATGGGTTGCAGAATTTCATAATGACAGAGTATCCCTCAAAACTGACTCCAGGTCTGTCTGGGTTTTGACACTGATAACAGAAGAAAACGTTTCAAACTTGGAGTGAATCATAATGAAGAACTGAACTGCAAACATGTGTGAGACAGCAGATACTACAGGTATAAGGATTAGTAACAAGTCACTTGAATCCATTCGTCATAAACAATTAAACATGAGAAAGCTGTGTGCATTGCCCACCTGGAATGGTGAGTCCTGAATAGAAACATAATCACACCCAATGTTCCTATTGTATTTTAAGTAGGAAAAAGGTTTGTCCTGAAAAGAACAATTGAAAAAAGGATCAGGAGCTAAATACAGACAGCCGAGGTTCTGAATCAAAATAGTAGTTAAAATTCAGGAAGGTTTTATTAAAAATGGCAAAAGATCATGCCATGATTTCCAAGTCAGTTAAAACTGTTTTCCTATTCTGAGATGTTTGATAAATAAGTGAAAAGGTTTCTTGTTTTCATTGTCTCACTTAGGGCACATCCCAGCCTTTGCTCATTGTTCCTTTTTGCTGTTTTACTGTTTCCATTGTCCATTGTTGTTAATTATCTTTAGTTTAATTTAGAGACAAATGTGTCAGGGCTTTCAAATTTTCTCTGTCCCTTGAAACTGTGTTTAATAGGACCAAAGTCAAATGAGGAAAATAAAAGGGACCCCTCGGTACCTTAGTTTTTTGCAGTGGACTTGCTTTGGTCCTCCATCAGTCTGAGTTAATTGTTTATTGTTCTTAACTTTTGCTAGTTTCTTGGCACCTGTTTTGATGCTTGTTTGGAATTGGTGTGTCTGATTCGGAGTAAAGATTTGAAATAATTAGAATATCTTATTTAGTGATTCAGGATTTCATTTTTGTAGTTCAGAGTTATGTTTTGAGGGAATTATTATTTTCTGTTTAGTTCTTTCTTAATTGCTCTTATATTTAAATATATTTGTTTAATTATTAATTTAATCGTTCTTTAGAAAAACTAGGAAACTATTGCTTAATTTATTTTGTTTTATTCCATTCTCTTGACTTTGTTTTCCCTTCCAGTTCTTGTAACCAATTTTAATGTTGTTACTGTAATGATTTTTTAAAAATATAAACATATAATTAGTTGTTGGTTTGTTGGATAGGATTTTCATGGGTTTGGCCTTTTCTGTGGTACAAACACATAACAAATGCCTATCACCTGTTCCTAAGTCTGAAGTGCTATCACCAATATAACAAGAGTATTAGTTTTCACTGGGAATACTGTATGTTGAAAAAGAAAACTTGTTGGTGTTTACATTAATAGGTTGGGCTCTGAATCACCCCATATAAGTGATTTAAAGTCAGCAGTGACAAATGACAAATTTGGGTAGGCACTTATAGCTTAATGTCTTAGCCATACTGTTTACAATGCAGTTTTCTTTACCAAATACAGACAACTTTGCATTCAGAGACTGTTATCTGCTGGTTAAAGAGCTGGACTATATACCACAGATTATTATTACTGTTCGAGTGCTAACCTGCTCAAATGATATGAATATCCAGGTCTGCAAATATAAAGGTTTTTGGCATACTGATTACTATAGAAGTTTATATCAGCTGCTCAAAAAGTTCACTGCACTATTTTGTAATAATTAGTTCATTATTTCACAAATATATTGCCTGCTGCTGTTGGTATCACCGTACATGCATCTGCTTCAGTCATCTAGTGACAGCTAGTGACCAAGAGAATCATCTTGCATATAGTATACAATCAGTTAACAAGAACTGAACAGATGGTAAAGGTATGAATTTAGTTTTAATCTGGTTAAAATTTTGTCGTTTTAGTACAGGCGTTTTAACAGATTAACATAGGCACATAACTACCATTCCTGCCTCACAGCACCTGGGTCTGCATAGAATTTGCACATTCTCCTATTGCATTTGTGGATTTATTTTTTATGGTGTACCACAAGGATCTATCCTGGGTCCACTGCTCTTTTCAATCTATATGCTTCCATTTGGTCAGATTATCTCAAAGAACAAGGTGAGCTACCACAGCTACTTACTTGTATTTCTAACTGGATAAGCAACAACTTTCTCAAACTAAATAAGGAGAAAAAGGAAATATTAGTGATCTGCAAAAATGAATACAGTAAGGGTATTAGAAATAAACTTGATCCCTTAGGCATAAAAGTCAATTTGAAGGTAAAGAATTTAGGGGTAACTATTGACTCTGACCTAAATTTTAAATTGCATATTATTCAGATTACTAGGACTGCCTTTTTTACTTAAGGATTATAGCTAAAGTTAGACCTCTTATAACTTTACAAGATGCTGAAAAATTAGTTCAAACTTTTGTTTTCAGTCGACTAGATTACTGTAATGAACTCCTTACGGGGCTACCTAAGAAAGACATCAATTGGTTACAGTTAGTTCAGAATGAAGCAGTAAGAATCTTAACTAGAAAAAGAAAATCTGAGCACATCTCACCAGTTTTAACATCATTTCATTGGTTACCTGTGTCATTTAGAATTGACTTTAAAATTTAAAAAATTAAAATTGATTTGAAATTTACAAAGCCTTAGATAATCTCGCCCCATCCTAAATTTTAGAATGTTTGTCCCCTTACACTCCAAGTCATAACCTCATTGTCAAATGAAGGTTTGCTTGTAATTCCAAGAGCCAACCTGAAAAGAAATGGAGAGGCTGTGTTTTGCTGTTATGCACCTAAAATGTTGCCAGTCTAATACTGTATAGCAATTTAAAAAACTGCTAAAAATGCATTATTTTAAAATGGCTTTTTCAAGGATACATTATTGTTATATCCGTGTTAGTCTACATGGGAAGTGAATTATCATTTTCCTCTAGCAGTACTATTCTCTGCTGTCTTTTCCAGTTCCATCTGATCAAGGTACCATGCTGCCCTCTGCATTTATTAATTGAATGGCGGGTGTCACAGATGCCCACATGACCACCATCATCTTCAATTTCCATGTGAAGCTTGAAAACCATAAGAAGTGATTTAGAACATCTATGTTAGGTAGAATGCCAAGTGGGGGCTGGGCAATCTTTTGGCCTTGGGACCCCTGTAGATTTTCTTTTTTTTTTCTCCAGCCTAACTGGTGTTTTCTGTCCTCCTGCCCATTCTACCTTACCTTTTATTTGTTACATACTATATAATATTATTGCCTTATCTTGTTTCTTTATGTTCTATATTAACTTTGTTTTATTTCATTTTGTAAGGAACTGTGAGCTACATTGTTTCTATGAAAATGTGCTATATAAATAAAAGTTGTTGCTGTTGATTGATTGGTATCAGCGAGTGTGGTTAGCTGCAGATGATCACCACTTTTAACACCAAATACTAGAAATGTGTTATTTAGTAGAACTTCTCAAAACCAAAAAATGTGTAGTCATGTGCTGTGAAGTAAATAACATCTACCCACTTTAATTCGGGTATACAGCTTGTTATACATTTAGAATTTTTATTATATGTATTTAAAAATACATATAAGTTAAGTGAGTAAGTAAGTTAATGATAGGAGAGTAATCTTTTAACGCCCACATAAACATACTTCTCACCAATACATCATTGCTACTCAAAAACTGATTATTTCTTTATAGATAACAATTTCTTCTCCTTGATCAAATTCTGCAAGCATGATGCTATTGTTATCTTGGACCATGTCCCTCTGATCATGGAACTCAAATCACTATGCCGCACATAGTTATCTCGCAGCTGGTGTCTTAACTCCCTTTTATTAGAAGACGAGAACTGTACAGAGTTTATATCCAAGCAAATTGATTCTTTTTTAGAGACGAATGCATCGTCAGAGGTTTCTGCAGGGATACGGGGAGTCTCTGAAAACATTTTTCAGATGACAGATTATCTTATATCTCTCCCACAAAAATAAATTGGATGCCAAGAAGGCCTCAGAGTTAATCAGTGAAATTACCAGAATAGATCAAGAACACGCCAGGTCTCCAAATGAGGCACTTTTCAGGAAAAGACAGGCTTTGCAATCAGAACTTAACCTCCTGACAACAAAAGAAACTGAACAACTCATTTTTAAATTGTGACATCATTACTATGAACACCGAGAAAAGGCTAATAAGATCTTAGCTCAACAAATCCACAAGCAGGAAGTTCGCAATGCAATGTCAGTAATCACCAACAAAGATGGAGATAAAATCAATGACCATAAAAATATAATGCGCATATTTAGAGACTACTATAAGTCCTTATATTCTACTCAGTTTAAAGAATACAAGACACAATCTAATTCATTTTTTGATACATTACGGATACAACAGCTAGATACTCTCAGTCTAGATTAATTGGATAAACCTCTGACACTATCAGAATTACTCAACTCTATAAACTCACTTCAGAGCAGTAAAGTACCAAGTCCTGATAGTTACCCTGCTGAATTTAATAAAAAATGTTCAATTAAGTTAGCTCCCCTTTTATTATGAAGATTTATAGAAGCAAGACAATAAAATGCTACGTCAAACTTTTCACCAAGGATTAATCACCATTTTCCTAAGAAAAATAAGGACTTATTACAATGTGCATCATACAGACCAATCTCACTTCTGAATAATGATGTTAAGAAACTCTCCAAAGTTCTAGCTAGAAGGATTGAGAAAGTGTTCCCTTCGTTAATTTCATAAGACCAAACCAAATTTATTAAAGGTAGACACTTAGCTTCCAATATCCGATGCCTATTTAATGTAATATATTCATCCATAAAGTCTAACACTCCAGACACTTTATTATCTTTGGGTGCAGAACAAACATTTGATATGGTTGAATGGGAGTGCCTATTCACCACATTGCATAAATTTGTGTTTGGCCTGAACATATGTACTTGGATCAAACTAAAGTATATCAGTCCAGAAGCTTCAGTTTTTATTAACAACATTATTTTTGACTACTTCAAACTAGAACACGGTATAAGACAAGGATGAACAAACCCCACACCCCATTCGGGCCATTGGCTGTTCACTTTCGAAATGCTTCTGAGTTAAAGGGGATTATCAAAGAACTTGAACAGAAAATATCACTATATGTAAATGATATGGTACTGTATATATCAGACTCACAAAATTCTGTGCCTGCAGCCCTAACTGCACTAGCAGAATTTCAAAAGATATCTGGACTCAAAATTAATTTGAACAAAAGTGTGCTTTTCCAGTGAATTCTCTAGAAAACAACATTAGACTGGACACCTTCCCTTTCATCATTGCAGATCTGTTTAAATACCTATGAATAAACATCACAAGTAAATATAAAGCTCTTTTTCAACAAAAATTTGCTGTCTTCTTGGAAAAACTTAAAAAAGACATGAATAGATGGTCTACCCTTCATCTTACTTTAGCAGGGAGAATTAACACTATCAAGATGAATATCCTCTCTAAGCTTCTGTTTCTATTTCAAAGCATCCCCATAAACATTAATAAATATTTTTTTAAGAAATTACTTTCAATCATAACTTCATTATTTGGAATTCGTAATATCCACGCATCCAAAGGGCGACCCTACAACAACCTAAATCAGAAGGTGGCATGGTTAAACCTAATATTCAATTTTATTACTGGGCGGAAAAATATACAAGCTGTAAAAACCTGGAAATTGACACAAATAGATGAACACACATTATCTTGGTCCGCAACAGAAATAAAATCCTGTAGTACTTCTTTATAATCCTTGCTTTGTACACCAGTATATACCAGATATCATCAATATATTAACAACTCAATTGTCCTTCATTTACTCAGAATCAATGGAATCAATGTAGGAAGCACTTCAAGTTAAATAATATATATTTTATCTGTGGCACCTCTACATGATAACCACCTTTTTTCACCCTCTCAAACTTATATGGTTTTTAATGTTTGCGCAATGTATGAGATTAAATCATTTAGAGATTTATATATAAATAATGTCTTTGCATTTTATGAACAATTACACTCCAAATTTACCTTCCCATCAACACAATTTTTCAGGATGGTATTTCACTGGACATATACTGTAAACACATCAAATGTTACATGACTAAGAATTAAACCTGGACTCCTAAAGGTTTGAGGTTATCAACACTAGCCACTGCTGCAACAGACCACCCTGCTGCAAAACAGTATCAATAGCAAATAACTGGTTTTAAAATAAGTGAAGGCTTTATTTATTGGTTCCTTTGTGTAAATTGCAAGCAGTTGTCATACACCTGAACCTTAGGAACAGCTTAAAGGCTTTGGTGGTGTTAATGCCTCGCTGATCCACAAGATGGTGCTAATGCCTCTTCTCTTCCTCTCACTACAGACTGGACGATTGACATTCCACCCACCTCTAGTGTCACTTCCTGTCTCCACCTCCTGGACTCACCTCTTCCTGCCTGGCCTGTACTTAACTGGAAGTTGCTCCATCTTGGGGCAGTTGCTTTGAGGCTTGTGTCTATAAAAATGTCTTTTTGCCTTTTTCAATGTGTTAATAACCCACACTTATTGTCAATTATACAGGGTTTTCCCCAAACCTTTATGCTTGTCTGGGTTTTTCGTTACACAGGACATTCTTTTCAGTTTGATAGTGATTGAGCCCTGCAAAGAACAGGCATTCTCCAATATGGCCTCTAGCCTCATACCTACTGCTGCTGGGATAATTACTGGCTCCAAAGGACCCTAAACTGGATGGATTATATGAACCCATCAGCACATGTAGGTATAAATGTAAAATATATGCTTATAATGTCCGCTCAGTTCTGATCACTTGACTGTATGCTATGCACATGCATAATATCTCCCTTACTAGCTGTCACTAGACGTTTGGACAAAAACACACTTCCTTTACATAATAATACAATACCTTTAAAAAAATCTTTTTTTTTTTTGAGTAGAGGTAATAGCTTAAATAAATAAATATGGACTGCTGTGAGCTGATAACCACTGTCTGTGCCACTGTGCTGCGCTACCTACATCCAGCATAAGATAAGAAACAACCCTGGAATGGATATCGGTCTATTTAATAGGAAAGTCATGCATACCTGAAACTAATGCTGTAGACTTGCTGGTCTTCATTCATCTTGCATCCATTCATCTATTAATACTTGGCCTGCTTAATTCAATTATGGGAATATGGAGACATATAAGGCAACTTTTTCCATGACAGCCTAAATTCACACACATAACCATTCTAGATCAGTTTGGAGGGAGCCATTTAATCAATCCAGAACATCTTTGTGATGCAAAAGTGTGCTGATGCACCCTGAAAAAACCTATGAGAATATTAAAGAAGCAATGACTGGGTCAAGGATTAAAACTATAATTTTTTTATTCATTATTGTTTTTGATATTAATGTTGATTCAGTAAAACTTATTTTAAGAGACACTTTGTCCTTGATTGATCCATAGAGAATTCTACTTTTTTCAACTGATAAGGAACAATGCACAACTGAACATTAGTGTGGTTAATTTAACATGTAATAGTATTACAATCGAATACTTATTAAAATTTAAACATGATGCACAGATTACGGCATTCCTCAGAACTAATGGACTCACTAAAGACAGTACTGCTATTATAAGGTTTGGTTGATTACCCATGCTAAAGCACTTAATGTCTAATTTAAATGCTATAGCAGAAAGCCTAGAGTTACAGAAGAATAAAAAATGCACCACTGAGCTGAGATTTATTACATATACAATGTGCCAAGGTCAGCTCTACTTTTCAACATGTTTTATTGAAATTGATTATGTTTCTCAAGAATGTAATGTATGCATCCTCAGGTCTCCGCAATTTCTCAGAAATTATCTCCTGGGGGAAGGATATGGAGCAATCCAAAATTATCAGACTTACAGGTATCTTAATTCTATATGCTGTTTCAACTATCTATCTATCTAACTGTCTTATAACTGGAGAGTGTGACTGTTATATTGAATTGGAAAAGTGGGACAAAAGGTGTAAGGTTCTGTCCCTCCTGACACATGAAGAATGTTTTCAATACGTGTAACACTCTGTTAGGATATTGCACTGCAGCCTGTTCACTGTGTGCATGAAAGTATGAACGCTAGCAGATGTAGAGCATTTAAATACCATTGGTGGTGTTCATTGTGTTTCCAGTAAGGGTTCCCTCAAGGGACTTAGATTTCCACCTACCATTTAGTAGATTAGCAAACCTTTAGATATTCAATGTTATTAAGTGTGACCTGCAATGGATTGTCCTTTTATTGAGAATTGGTTTCATGTCCTATACAATACAACACCATTTATTTTTGTATAGCCCAAAATAACACAAGAAGTGCCGCAATGGGCTTTAACAGGCCCTGCCTCTTGACAGCCCCCCAGCCTTGACTCTCTAAGAAGACAAGGAAAAACTCCCAAAAAACCCTTGTAGGGAAAAAATGGAAGAAACTTTGGGAAAGGCAGTTCAAAGACAGACCCCTTTCCAGGTTGGTTGGGCGTGCAGTGGGTGACAAAAACAAGGGGGTCGATACAATACAATACACAGAACAGAACACAAGTAATCCTAAATACAGTATAAAAATAAAAACATTACAAGTACAGAGCAGAATTTAAAAGTAGATGATATCACATAATATGATTTGATTTTGTTTAGAGTCCTAGAGACCTCAGCCATCAAGCTGCCTCCCCCTATTGGCCATTCCACAGCTGAGACAGTACTTGGCCAGCCAATTCGATGAAAGGACCCCTCTACCCAACAATTCCTGCAATCCTCCAGCAGAGATGACTTTACCTTAGGACACCTTTACCCTGAGACTATCATACAATACATATTCTATCAATCTTCCAGTCTATCTATATAGAAAACAATGAAGCAGTAAATGTGTTAAAATTATTCTTCAAAACAGAAAAGTATTTTTGTGTGTGTTGTAATTCTGCATACAGTAAAACAGCATTACATATGCAAGACTTACTGTATATTTTACATATTTAACCATTACTTGTAACTCTCTCCTATTTTTGACTATTTAAGACTCCCTTTTTCCGTTTGTTTATTCTAGTTTATTCAATTGTTCATTCATTCATTCATCCTTCTGCAAACCAGCTAAATCTAGTTTTATGGTGAAGAGGTATATAGCAGAATAGAAAGCAAGACAGGTGCAAATAATGCTTAATGCAACAGTCTATCAGAATGAATATTCATGCACACAAAGCCATTTCTGAGCTGCTATTAACTCAATGTACACATTTTTGCAATGTGGGAGGAAAACTGGAGTGAAAGAAGAAAAATCCATACAGCACAGTGTGGGTGTGTAAGCAGTATAATAACCTGAAATGACTTTCATAAATGGTTCCTATTTTCCGCTGCCACTGGGATCTGTAAACCTATTGTCAAAAAAGTACAGTCAGAAATCAAATAATAAAACATTCTCAATTAACGATTTTGGAACGCATACCTTGGCAGCATCAGGTGCATGGAAGGAATGAACTCTACAGTGCACCAGTCCATCGCGGGATCTATTCACACTCAAACACACAGCATCATTTTGGAATTGTCAATTAATCTGACATGCAATTTGTGTATGTGGGAGGAAAACTCACAAATAAATGTAGTTAGTTCCTCTGATTCTGGTAATCTTGTTGTGCCTCACACTAACCTGCACTCTATGGGTGACAGAGCCTTCAGCTCCATAGCACCCAGACTTTGGAATGACATCCCGAAATTAATCAGATCAGCTGATTCCATTCATTCTTTAAAAAAAACAACTTAAAACTCATCTATTTAGGAAGGTTTTTAACTTAACTTAACATTCTGCCCTTTCTTTAAGTTTACCTCTCTGTCCAGGTGCTCAGGAAAATGTGGTTGTCTGTTATATAACAAATTAGGTTTTTCTTTTAGTATTTAATTTAGTATTTTACTCTGGTTTATTGTTCTTTATTCTATTTAATGCTTTGTTATCTGTTTCATTGTTCTATTCAGGAAAACATATCCAATGTTACATATACCCTGCTGTTTTTTTTTTCTAAGACTCTGTGAAGTGCCTTGAGCATGGGAAAGGTGCTATATAAATAAAATGTATTATTATTATTAATGTATTATTATTATTATTATTATTAGTTCTTAGTGAGACACTAAAAGTAATGATTACTGGTCCTTTCTTATAATAAGCTCATGCTGTACCTGATAAAAATAGCTACCAAAAGACATACTACACATAATTAATGTCTAGTAATGAAATATGACTAATTTATATTCATGTTAAAGAATAACAAAGACAGAAAACTGTATATAGTATTAACACATCACCAAATAAAATACTTCATATTGAACAGGCAATGCTATAATATATAAAGAGCATGAAACTGAAAAGGTCTAGGCCACAGATGACTAATAAAAATAATATACTGTATATTTGTTTAGTGACCACAGCTTCAATACTCTTCCAAACAAAACCAAACATTTATCCAATATATGTTGCAATCTCGTCAGTCAAATTAGTGAACATTTCTTGAAAGTGTGAATAAGGGAAAACTGAAATAAAATGTGAAATTTCAGAAGGGCGATTTCAGATCAAGTGGATAAGAGACTTCAGAAAATAAATGGGTTGTGCTTCTGTTGGCGAAGTCATGAAACAATGGAATTAAAATCTTCATTTATGCAGTATTTTTTAAAAATAATTTTAAATATAGAAACATTGAAATGAGTAAGGTGATAAAACATTTACTGATATTTGAGGAGATGACTTTATAATATTTGTAATTATAAGAGTGTTAACCACTGAGTTGATGAAAGTGTGATCTAAATCAGGCATGTCACACACGCGGCCCCTGGGCCGCATGCGGCCCGCATGACAGATCCTAGTTAGCACTAAACTTGTAGAAAATGATTACTATCATTTGTGATTGAATCATTCTGCATCTTCGGTGTTGACTTTTGACTTTTCTTACTTCTGCCTTCTAACAAAAGCACGTTTTCCCATGGCATTACGGTACCGGAAACGTCATCTGCTAGTATAGCCACGAGCCTTGACCAAAGTTAATGAGCTGCAGCATCACAACTGAAGTGCTAGGCTGCAGCAGCTGGCAGCAGGGGCGGCCTTAGGCATGTGCAAACTGTGCACCTGCACAGTGCCGCCAAATCCCAGGGGCCACCATGCCAATATATATTGAATATAAAACAGAAAGAGAAAATAACGACACAGCTGACGGCAATGTGGCCGAAAAACATTGTGTTTCTTGTTAATTAGTACGCTGTATTTACAAATGTCGCTAGAGTCGGAGCAGTAAGCTATATGTAGTATTATAACATTCTGCCGTAATGTGAATATCATGGGCCGCCACTTGGTTTTCAAGTTACGGACACGCGTATATAGAAGTGTGTCATGAGCACGAGGCGGCAATACAGTGTCCGCAATGGATGTGGCCATCCGACATTGCCAGGCGAAGGGGCCACCGATTCTTTCTCTGCTCAGGGCAACCACGAGCCTAGAGCCACCCCTGCTAAGGCTACATTGCTGACTGGGCTGCTGAGACTGGCCACTGGGCAGAACTGACCATCACGAGTAGTAATAGCCAGCATATTTTCACGTTTTTTTTGCTCTAGTTTCATGTAATTTTGTGATAGTATTGTAACGAACAGTTAGTGCAGACTACAGCTGAAGATCTGAAGTGGGAGCAAGAAGTTGGTGAGTTGTTTATTAACATATTTTTGTGATTTTGAGTTTGTAAAATTATTGTAGGTCAGGTGGCTTTTTGCATATTGGCT
Organism: Erpetoichthys calabaricus; assembly: GCF_900747795.2. NCBI lineage: Eukaryota > Metazoa > Chordata > Cladistia > Polypteriformes > Polypteridae > Erpetoichthys > Erpetoichthys calabaricus. The sequence goes on along the minus strand of NC_041394.2, from coordinate 289,670,390 downwards.
TATTTTACAATGTAAACTTTGAAGTAAACTTAGTAAAGTAAAATTTTAATTTTGGAGGATTTGTTTTCAAACTTGAATTTCTGAGCAATGAATTCAGTGAGCATTTTCGTGATTTCAGTTCACACAAACAGGGCATTGTGCTGTTCTCTTACAACGTTGAGAATGCACCTGAGAATATCCAAATGGAATTGATCGAAGTGCAGTCAGATTCTATTCTGAAGGCAAAATACACAGAAGTTGGTGTGCCAGGCTTGTATGCTTACCTGCCACCTTGTATGTGCAGATCCGTAAGTTGGCATTGAGAGTACTGTCAATGTTCAGAAGCACTTACCTTTGTGAGCAATTGTTTTCATTAATGAAAGCTACCAAAACCCCACATCGCTCAAGACTTACCGTCGAGCACCTTTCATCCCTCATAAAAGTTGCAGCTGCACAAGATTTCAAGCCTGATATTGACGAACTGGTTACTAATAAGAGATGCCAAGTGTCGGGACAAAAGAAATAAATCTCACACTGTAAGGCTCCCATATAAGCAATGAATATAATATAATGAATATAATATAATAAGGACCTAGCTAAGAGGCTAAGACTCTATTTCTACACTGTAGTATGGAGACTGTATGGAAATAAATTGCTTTTCTTTAAACTTTATACTTTAAGTCTTACATTTTTTAAAGTTTTCAGTATTGGAAAGAAAGCTACAGTAACTTTGTATAATAGTATAATAGTATTTGTTACAGTGTGGCCCGCTGACGCATGTATGGCAGTCGAAGCAGCCCACCAATGGTAGTGAGTTTGACATGCCTGATCTAAATAGTCAAAATGGATAAACAGAATACCTAAAACTAAGGAAAGAAAATAGTATTAAAAGTGTAAGATATATAAAAAAAAATTTCAGCATTTTAGGTGAAAGAGAAAATTGCAGGTGAAAGTAAACAGCACTGGTAAAGTTACCATCTACTCATTTATTTTTTAACAAGGTTAGAGTTGCTAGACAGTGAGCCTATAATGACACTAAGTTAGGCATCAGTCATAAAGCTGGCTATCTGTTAATCACGGGGCAAAAACAAATATAATGATTTCTAAACATCAAATTCTCTAAACTTCTGTTTTCTTAATGTACTGTATATTTAAAAAGGTAGCATCCAATAATAGACTCTGAACATATTACATAATGCAGAAGTAAAGTTACAGTATCATGCACCGAAGGTAAAGGTATTGGGTTTACAAGCGGGTAAGCAATCTACATTGATGTAGTACATGATTATAGAAGCTAAAACAAACTGGCAGGCAACATTTCCTTTAAAGTTCTTCACAAACAGTGATAATGGTCATACATATTTTAAATATTTTTTAAGTTTGAAAATGATCTAGATAAGATTTGTCATCTGTGTAGAGTCCAAGTACATTTCATTTTTTCCAGATATTCTTATTTAGTCACAAACTACAAAGACATGAATACTACAGTAAATGGTCACTCTACCCTTTCCAATGTGAGGGTGAGTCATTGTGAATGTGTGCTATAGTGTGTCATGAAAAGGAATGTTACCCTACACTAATGGGGTCACTTTTGCTTAGTTTACTATGATCATGTGCAGTGAAAAAGAAGTTACAGTATATAGATTATATAGATATACTATACTATACTATTTCGTACCAAGTCTTACTATACTATACTATCTGAGCTAAGAACATTTTATTTTACCACATCTATAGTATAAACACTGCATACTTGTCATTTACTGTGTAACAGCAAGCACATAAAATTGTATTTTGAGACAGGTTGCCCATTTGGAAAGGGATTGCCGAGGCATTATTTGTACCAGGATGGCACAGGTCATGAGACAGCCCCAAGGAAACTTTCAAGAAAAAGTAAAATGAAAACCGGTAATAAGTATACACCTTCTGGCACCAGAGGAGTAGGAACACAGGAGCCAATGACCCTTCAGGATCACTCTAGATAGTGAGAGTCAGAGAAAGTGAGAGTGTATACATGAGAAAGAAAGATGAAGAGGGGGGTTGGGGCTGGCAATGCTTCCTGTGGACACTAAAGGGAAGGCAGCACAGCTTAAAGTTTTTCTACTGTAGGAAGGAGAATTCAGCTGGCATTAAGGGCAAAGAAGACAGGAGAGGACCAGGAGATTAACATAAAATGACTCAAATCTTTGAATCACTGATTTGTTCACTTCAAAAACAACAAGAAGCTATATTCTAGTTTAAAATCTACAGATCTGTAACAACCTTAACCACCAAACAATATAAATAATGTAAAAAGCAAGCCACAAAATAAATAATTCACATCTATATATATAAAATCACTATGAGCGTCCAGGTGTCCTTGTGTGGGTGTCTTCTGATGAAGTGCGCATGCGCGGGGCACGGTGCGACTCGCAATATTACTGTCAGAGAAAGTTAGAGGCTTTTTACGGAAATACAAACCAGTATTACTGCGAGAGGAAATTAAAGGTACACAATACAGTGACGCATATTACAGCCACATACAAGCCAGTATTACTGTCAGAGGAGATTAAAGGCATATTACCGACGCGCACGCCTGTATTACCGCCAGAGAAAATTAAAGGTATATTACGGACGTACAAGCCAGTGGACGTACAAGACAGTATCCTTCAATAAGGGCGCGCACAGGCATCCTTCAATAAGGGCGCGCACAAAAAAAAGGCGACCTCAATTGGGCGCAGCAAATAAAGGCGCGCGTAAATAAAGATCTGCACCTTTGTTGCTCTTCACATATTCCAGAGCCATTTGAACTAAATTATCTACGAACGCCTTTATTCACCGCGCTCAATTGAGGTCGCACTTTTGAAGCTCACCTTTTTGTTTGCGCCCTTATTGAATAGAGCCGTACAAGACAGTATTACTGTCACAGAAAATTAGACACACAATACACGGCGGCAGCCCACGAAGAACAGTCAGCTCAGCAAGTAAACATCAACAAAAGAAAGGCTGAAAGAAAGAAAAATACGACCAACAAAAAGAATGAGGTCAAAGTCCCTTGCCATTTAATATGGACTGTTCCTACTAATGTTTATGCACTACTGTTCTAGCGCCTGTTATTGTAACGGGCTAAATGACTAGTATAATAATAATCAAATAGGCAAACATTTTTATAGCCTAGATGTCAAAAGAAACACAACATGTGAGTGCTTACATCTTTTATGACTAAATAAAATTGATTTCAGTTTTGGATTAATATCCCGCAATTTCATTCTTTTATATCCTGTTTTTTTTTTTCCCAATACATATTCAATGTACTGCGTGCTATTCTCTTGGCTGCAGTTCATTGCTTTGTTCTGTACACAAACTGATTCTTTTGATGAACTAGTTCTGTGTACTGTGTTGTCTCTTGTCTGCAGTTCAGGAACAAACTTGCCACGGTTCTCCAAATCAGTAGGGACATACTGGTTCATTCAATCAGTCACTGTACTGAGACAGTCATAGTCACTCAGTCAAAGTGAACCGATCAATGGCAGGTGCTTGGTGTCTGTCATCTGGGAGGTGCTTGGTGTCATCAGCCAAGTCAGTCATTAGCAAGCTGTCGTCATGACCGTTTTGCTGAAACAGTTTACTGATAGGTATTTCCTGAAAAAAGCACCTATTTTATAGAAGTTACAATGATAGCTCTGGACAGTCACGGAATGCTATATAACATGTAGTACAAAAGATTCATTCTTTAATGTCATTGTACCAGTATGTTCATTCGGAGACCAAGACAAGCACAAAAGAATTAGTTAGTTTGTTCATTGCACATCACTATGAAATACAATCGCATGTATGACAAGTCATCATGCAACTCTCATGAAAACACCACTAACAACTGATGACAGTGTCTTGACAATGGCACCACAAGATGGTGGCACACACAGGAAAACAAGCAAAGTCTTATTAACAATGCATTCTTTCAAAGGAGTTTGTGATATTTCCTGAATCTCCAGGTTCAAAAAATCTTCCAAAATTGTGAAAACAATTTATCTGGGGAGAAATGATTTTTTAAAGTTCTCCATTTCATAACAAAAGTATGGGTGGCTAATCTTACCATAGAGAGAGTTAGGCAATAGAGGGACAATGACAAGATTCAATCCTTCCAGGTCTGTAGATCTAAGCACACAGCTCCTAGCTTGGACAGGTTAAGGAAATATTGTCCCTGTAAACAAATGAAGGATTGGGAAAAGGCCAGCACTATTTCTCCAGGTCACTGGATGGCAGCATACAGACAATACCTAAGCTACATAATAACATTTTTCCCCTTTAGGAAACAAGCAGAATGATTTTATGCCTTGAAGACACAGCTTTTTAGAGCAATCTGGAATTAAGGTTGCAGCAACTCTAACCTTATAGTCCTTTTATTTGGAGACGACTAGACTCTGTCTTTAGGTAAGAACTTAAAACACTGCTTTCTGATGCACAGTTGAAGCATTGAGTCTGAACATGGGAGATAACTTTAGATGACAGTTAAGCTGCCAGAGAAAAAGGGGAATCAGACAGAGAGAAGGTGAGAAAGTAGGGAAGCCATTCGAACAAATATTCAGGACATTAACTGATAGGGATAGCACTATTTTTTTTACTGTGATTATTTCGACACTTTTACTTTTCACTTTGTTTCTCTTTCCTTGTGTCAATCATATTTACAATTTTCAACTTTTGGTGACATGGCATTACACCATGTATGTAGAAACACCCAGGAATGCTTGCTTTTTGCATTTGTATTTGTTTATTTTGGTATATATCACTGCAAACGTTTAGGCTATTCTGCAGCTAATATACAAGCTAATAGTATGGTTCATGTTTATACTACAGTCTTCACTGGGAAATGATTCAAGGTTCTGGTTGCAAAAATAGGCAACAATTAGTCAATATAAAATCAATTGTCTAATAGACTTAAAAAATCAATAAAACAACACATTTTATTTTAGATTATCTATTGAAGTATACTAACCATATATGCCATAACTTTTTTAAATATTAAAAAGAACAACGATTGTGAACCTCATTATCTCATATAGCTAACTTACAGTATGTCACTTAGACTTTTTATTTATTTTAGGATTACAGATTGCTTCTATAAATCACTATTTTTAAAAGCCAAACATATTAAGTGTTAAAACAAGTTTTACCATGAACAGCTGATTTTCTTTTTTACATGGTAATGCAAAAAACAAAATTAATGTGGAATGTGATCCATTATTTTGTGACAAATTAATATTTATACAGTAATGTTCTTTTTGTTGACTGTCATTAGTGGTATGAGCAGAATCCAATCCAATGTTTATATTAGTTTAAACTTGTGTCAGCATTTTCCCCATTGGAATAACTAAATAAATTCTGGATGGTATAATAATATAAAAACAAAGCAGCAATAACCTTTTTGAAGGCAAGCATACCCACCAAGTCTTGAGTTTGAGCTAGCTTTTTTCATCAGACTTATAACAAGTTTCTGTAAATGACTGATTTTTGAATTTATTACACTGCCTCAGCATTACTATTCTGAAATAAACACTGTGATGAAAAGGTATACAAGCCTGGAACACAGACACTTTGTTCCTCTCAAAGTGCTGCAATGGCTAGTCTACTGGCCCTGTTTCAAAATGCAGAACACACTGGGAGTATAAAGAGAGTGGTGGAATGACCATGTATAGTGTACACCCTGTTCTATACTGACATCGCAATCTTTATTTTCCTGTTCTGGCTTCTCCCCTTGCTCTTACCTTCCATTACGCTCTTTTTTAATTTGGTCCATTTCAAACATTAAAAACATTAATCAAAAATAAAAAAAAAGTTGTTTAGTTGTTAGCACAGTAGAACATTAGAACAACTGTGAGAAGAACAGGCCTTTCAGCATAACAAGCTTATCTATCCTGTTCACCTAGACTATAAAAAATAACATTAAGTTAAGATTTGAGTAGTGCACTATGATTCTTTGCTTGAGGAAAAACTTTATCACAGTTGCATGAAATCTGCCCTTAACAAGTTTCCAACCATGCCCACCACTTCTTGAAGTAGAGACTATTTTAAAGTAACAGCAGGGATCCACTGTACCAATTCCTTTCATAATTTTAAACACTTCAATCATGTCAACTCTTAATATCCATTTTGCTTAAAATAAAAAAGTTCAACTCATACCTTCTAAATCCCAGAATCAGCTTAGTACTATCCTGGACTGTCTTTCTTATAATATGAAGACCAACACTATATACAGTACTACAGGTTAGGCCTCAATTGTGCATTATAAAGCTTTAGGATAACCTCTCTCGGCTTGTATTCCACACATCATGAAATATAACCTAACATCCTATTAGCTTTCTTGATCACTTCTGTACATTTTATTGACATTCTCTAATTTCCTATTGCTTATAAATTTTGGGATAAACTGTTCCTGAATTATAAGTAAACTTCCTTGACTGTCTCCATGATTTGAACTTATCCCAATTTATGTTTCTTAGGCTTTGTCATGTCTGTTTAAAATTTTCCCTACAAAAATTATATATAAGATTTAGTTTTTGAAAATGCACTTTGCCAAAACTCTATGACATGTATTACATTATGGTCACTTGACATTAATGGTTCAATTATATCTATTCCCTGAAGAATACCCTGACTATTATAGAATACTGAATCTAAGCAGGCTTCCCCCACATTAAGCTTTAACCATACTGTGTTAAAAAAACAGTCACTGATTACGCCTAATAATAATAATAATACATTTTATTTATATAGCGCCTTTCCCATGCTCAAGGCACTTAAAAGGTCCTGTTCTTGTGCTCTGCTATTTGTAGAGCTAGCCAAGTTAACATCTGGGTAATTATAGTTCCCTATGACTATAATATCTCCCTCTACACTTACCTTTTTTAATATTATTAAAACAACGTAATTTGAAAGTATTGTTTACATTAGGGGGTCTACAGTATGTCACACTTATTATTACTTTAAAACCTTTTTTGGAAACTAATTAACACGGGCAAAGAATTGTATTGAATTCAAAAACTTTGATGCCAGGAGGAGTGTGTTGCCATCTTATACAGTCTCAGAAAGTTCAATGTGCAAATTCCAGGCATGATGTTGGAGCATTAAGTAGTACTGGAAATGTACTGCTTTGCACAAAATAGCTACTGAACCTGGAAGAATCACAAAATAGTGACACCCACAACAAACAACAGGAGGAGCAGGAACAATCCCAAGACAGGGCACTGGAAAGTGAACACACATATAAGCACCATAGTCAATTAGCATCACCAATCCACGTAACCTGCATGTCTTTGGATTGTGGGAGGAAAGTGGAGCACCCAGAGAAAACCCATGCAGATACAGCGAGGACTTGCAAACTCTGCACAGGGAGGACCTGGGACAAGAACCATGATCTCCTTACTGCAAAACAGCTGCACTACCACTGTGCCACCCACTTAAGCAAAATAATGGAATTAAATAACAGAGATGAAAAATATTTACAGAAAGGTACAAAAATAGGAATGAAACAAAATATATCCCAAAAATCACTACACTGAATAGCAGTCACTCTGTGTGCTGTGACTAACTTAGTTAAGCATTTCTTTGCTTTTTCCATTAATTGGCAACTTTGAAGGCCTTAGAACATCGAAGCCCAAAAGTCTTACTAGGCCTAGAGTGAGTTTAATTAGTTAATTTATTTTTATGGACACATAACTCCAGTTCTCAAATCCTTGTACCAGCTCCCAGTTAAGCTTAGGGCTGATTTCAAAATCCTCCTTTTAACATACAAAGCTTTAAATGGGCAAGGCCCTAGTTATTTATCTGAATTTATCATTACTTACAAACCATTGTGCACATTAACATCAAGCTGTGTTAATATGTAAGATATGCCCCTTCTGTTTCAGCCTTTAGTAGTATTAACTGAGCATATTGCATCATTGCTCGTTTGTTATACAAAAAAAGCAATGCAATATTTAAAACTGTTACTAACCAGCCTCTATAATGTTTGTTATTCTTGGTATCTTGATGTGGCACTACTCTACTGTCAAGTTGTTCTGATGCCTATGGAAACATAACCTCAGATACTGGCAGCATTGGAATAATCAGATGGAAAGATTCTCTCATCAGATTGGACAGCCCAGCAGATTCTAGTATTGAAGAAGGGGAAGAATGGCTATTGGCTGAGGCATTCAATGGAGTTTTTCACTGAGGCCATAGCTCACTAGAGTTTTTGTTTTCCTGTGCTCTGTTGTCAACTGACCATAGTTCATCAATTAATTACTGGATAGATATTGTTGGTTTCCATTAATAATAATCAGTTTCCACATTGCTTTCTGTGTGTTTAAACAAATCTGTGCCTTTATGTGTACCGATTCTGCATTTACTAATTTGTAAAATCTATTCTTGCATTTTATCTGAGGCTTTGTCACAGTGCGCTGCTCCTGACTCAGTGAACTAAACTGAACCAAATTTAATAATACAGGAGGCTTTACCAGGTTCAAAAGGCAGTGTCAGGCCATGTCCAAAAATAATGTATACAGTATATTCAAAGTTTTCTTTTGTTAGGAGTTTTCTGCCTTTTGAAAGAAGGTTCACTCCATTGATTTTAATATGTTGTGCTAACACTGCATTTTTCTTCTGGGATCTGCTTGGGAAATACCTGCACTTGCTAGAAGGAACTGGACATAGTGTACCTTTACAAGAAATTGATTTCCTGACAAAACTTAAGGGCCAGATTTAATTTCATTTCTTTGTAAAGAACTATCCAATTACGTTCAGATGCAAAGCAGTTTTTTTTCTGTACAAAGTGTTCCACCAGAAACAAGAAAATGCATTTCACTTATTGACATTAATTTAAATGGATTGCAATGTATTTTCATTAATACAAAATCCTTGAAAAATATGGAAATATTCTCTCAGTGGAGGTACATATGAATTGCCATTTGAATTGTATCAATAATAAATAGCATGGATTGAAACATAAATATGTTAAATACACGTCATCTATAACAGTATTCATCAATGCTAAACTTTTTCAAGTTTATCTCACAATACAAAATACATGATTACATTTGTATTACTGTTTTCCCTTATGTTTGTAATTCTCCCCACTCTGTTGCCTTGGTTGTCTTTAAATATTGTTTGATGTTTTCTGTTTTCTTCCAATACCCTTTGGCTGTGGCTCTTATCTGCTGCTTGGCCTTTAATTAGATCACATGATTTAAGGTGCTGAAGTTATGAGGAGTTCAGTTAAAGATGACTACTTAAATCTGATGTTACCATTGATTGTTTGCTGTGGCATTATTTCCTTGTAACTTCGCTCTTTGGCTTACTTTTAAGCTTTCCCCTTGTTAAAGTTTGCAGCTTTATCACCATTTTGGTGTTATGCTACCAATTTTTTTTTCAATTACTTTGGTTATCTGAAGTTACTGGTTTGTTTTTCAGTTTAAATTTAATATTGGGATTTTTTGGTTGCTAAGCTCTCTTTTTCGTTAATTAGTTTTTCTTTCTAGCAGCATTTCAAGCTGTGCAGAGGAGAGCAACCAAGTGTATCTCGGGATTTAAGGACATGTGTAGCGGGGCCACATAGTGTTTAAATGTCAGTTCTGAGTGCGTCTCGTTTCATTGTCCCGTTTACTGTTTGTGCATCAGTTTATGCCGTCCCCGTAAAAAGGGGACGGATGATGGAAAGAGACCACAGCCACAAACCTGGAAAACACCTGTTTTCAATCAATCAATCCCAGCCGTCACAGGACTATATAAGCCATCAGGAGGAGAAGGAAAAGGAGGGAGGAGAGAAGGAGATTTTGTTTCAACATTACGACCACGAGCAACCTGTACCTGTTTTCCATATTGCGCTTATCCATCCAGTTTGTTTTCCATCTGCCGGATTTATTTCAAGGACCTCACCACGAGATACCCCGGGGTAGGACTTAATCATCCACCACATACACGAGGATTCACGGTGAGGCTGTTCCATTTTTTTCCGGGGAGAATCAAACAACTCAATATCACTAATTCAGTCATCCGCTTTCAGGACATTTTCTTTATTACCGGACTCACGTACTCATTCATTTTCAGTTTGTCTTTCATTGTCGTTATTCGTGTTGTGTGTTTATTTGTTACAGGGACAAGGGAGGGTTTTTGTTGTGTATATATATTTTTTGGTGGTGTCTTGTTATTACTGGGGTGGAGGGATATTTATATTTATGTTTCTATTTTTCTATGTCATTTTACTTAATACATATAACCCGTTTTACTTCCTGTTTTTGTGTGCTTATATTTTCACCGTCGATTGTGGGGAAAAGTTCAAATGGTAAGAAGTACGGCTTGATAGTAGATTATTTCTCAGTAAATTATCCAGGCCACTGGTCTTGGAGGTGTAGCTGCCGGCTGGGTAAAAGGGGTCGGCCGTTACACATGTTCTCTGACAGACTCAGAGAATTAAAACTGTTTATTCTCGAGCAGATGGGGACCTAATCCAGGTATTTAAAATCTGTAAAGGCATTTATAAAGTAGGTCTAGCAACATTCTTTCATCTTAAATATGAATCACATACTCAAGGACATCAGTGTAAATTAAGGGGAAGTGCATTTAAAACTGAAGCCAGGTAGCTCTTCTCTAGGCAAAGAGTTGTTGTGGACTCTGGAACAAACTACAGAGACATGTAGTTGAAGCAGAAATCCTGACAACCTTTAAGAATCTGGACGAGATATTGGGACAGCTTAGCTATTAGCTAAACAAACAGGTCTGATGGACTAAATGGTCTACTCTTATTTGTCAAATTTCTTATGTTCTTATGTATTGTTGGGTAAGTTGTTTTTGTATGGTTTTACCCTTCCAATTTTGGTGTCTTGAGTTCTAGTTAGTTTTTTTTTTGTTTTACCATGGAGAAACTATAGGCAACAAATACTTTGCACTACATGCAGTAGTTTAATTGTTGAAACCTGTTCATGCCTTGCAGGAGACCATATTTTTTACTTTGTGAATCCTGCCATTCTGTTCAGCTTTGTGTGCTTCCTTGTTATCCAGTGTTGCGGATTAAAACAGAGAAACTCTGTTTCTTGGTGTGTGCTTTACTCTAATAATTTTTGGTTTTAGACCCAGCCACAGAGGATGCACAAACCAGTGTGTTTCTTTGTGCCGGTCCCAAGCCTGGATAAATGGGGAGGGTTAAGTCAGGAAGGGCATCCAGTGTAAAATTTTGCCAAATCAATATGCGGACAACAATACAAATTTCCATACCAGATCGGTCGAGCCCTGGGTTAACAACAACCGCCACCAGTACTGTTGACCAACAGGCTGCTGGCGGAAATTGGGCTACTGTTGGCCGAAGAACAAGAAGAAGAAGAGGAGGGAGACGTGTACAGAGGCAGGAGGAGAAGAGGAAGGTAAAGAGAGTAGAACTGAGGGTAGGAGCTTTGAATGTTGGCAGTATGACTGGTAAGGGGACAGAGTTAGCAGATATGATGGAGAGAAGGAAGGTTGATATATTGTGCGTGCAAGAGACTAAATGGAAGACGAGTAAGGCCAGGTGGATCGGAGGTGGATTCAAATTGTTCTATCATGGTGAAGATAGGAGGAGAAATGGAGTAGGGGTTATTCTGAAGGAACAGTATGTCAAGAGTGTTTTGGAGGTGAAAAGAGTGTCAGATAGAGTAATGATTATGAAGCTGGAAAGTGGTGGTGTGATGTTGAATGTTGTTAGTGCATATGCCCCGCAAGTTGGGTGGGCAATGGATGAGAAAGAAGACTTTTGGAGTAAGTTGGATGAAGTGATGAACAGTGTACCCGAGGGACAGAAAGTGGTGATTGGAGCGGATTTCAATGGACATGTTGTTGAAGGGAACAGAGGAGACGAGGAGGCAATGGGTAGGTATGGTGTCAAGGAGAGGAATGAAGAAGGTCAGAGGATCGTGGATTTTGCCAAAAGGATGGACATGGCTGTGGTGAATACATATTTTAAGAAGAGGGAGGAACAGGTTACGTACAAGAGTGGAGGAAGATGCACACAGGTAGATTACATCCTATGCAGAAGAGTCGATCTGGAGACTGAAGACTGCAAAGTGGTGGCAGGGGAAAGTGTAGCATAGGATGGTGGTCTGTAGGATGACTTGGAGATCAAGAACAGGAAGAGGGTGAGGGTAGAGCCAAGGATCAAATGGTGGAAGTTGAAAAAGGAAGACTGCAAGGTTGAGTTTAGGGAGAAGGTGAGGCAGGCACTGGGTGGTAGTAAGGAATTACCAGACAGTTGGGAAACTACAGCAGATGTAGTAAGGGTGACAGCAAGAAGGGTGGTTGGCGTGACATCTGGACAGAGGAAGGAGGAAAAAGAAACCTGGTGGTGGAATGGGGAAGTACAGGAGAGTATACAGAGGAAGAGGATGGCAAAGAAGAAGTGGGATAGTCAGAGAAATGCAGAAAGTAGATAGGAGTACAAGGAGATAAGGCGCAAGGTGAAGAGAGAGGTGGCGAAGGCTAAAGAAAAGGCATATGATGAGTTGTATGAGAGGTTGGACACTAAGGAGGGAGAAAAGGACCTGTACTGATTGGCTAGACAGAGGGACCAAGCTGGGAAAGATGTGCAGCATGTTAGGGTAATAAAAGATAAAGATGGAAACGTACTCACAAGCAAGGAGAGCGTGTTGAGCAGATGGAAAGAGTACTTTGAGAGGCTGATGAATGAAGAGAACGAGAGAGAGAAGAGGTTAGATGACATGGAGATAGTGACTCAGGAAGTGCAACCGATTAGCAAAGAGGAAGTAAGGACAGCTATGAAAAGGATGAAGAATGGAAAAGCCGTTGGTCCAGATGACATACCTGTGGAAGCATGGAGGTGTTTAGGAGAGATGGCAGTGAGTTTTTAACCAGATTATTTAATGGAATCTTGGAAAGTGAGAGGATGCTTGAGGAGTGGAGAAGGAGTGTACTAGTGCTGATATTTAAGAATAAAGGGGATGTGCAGGACTGTAGTAACTACAGGGGGATATAATTGATGAGCCACAGCATGAAGTTATGGGAAAGAGTAGTGGAAGCTAGGCTAAGAAGTGAGGTGATGATTAGTGAGCAGCTGTATGGTTTCATGCCAAGAAATACCACCATAGATGCGATGTTTGCTCTGAGGATGTTGATGGAGAAGTTTAGAGAAGGCCAGAAGGAGTTGCATTGCGTTTTTGTGGACCTGGAGAAAGCATATGACAGGGTGCCTCGAGAGGAGCTGTGGTATTGTATAAGGAAGTTGGGAGTGGCAGAGAAGTATGTAAGAGTTGTACAGGATATGTACGAGGAAAGTGTGACCATGGTGAGGTCTACAGTAGGAGTGATGGATGCATTCAAGGTGGAGGTGGGATTACATCAGGGATCGGCTCTGAGCCCTTTCTTATTTGCAATGGTGATGGACAGGTTGAAAGACGAGATTAGACAGGAGTCCCCGTGGACTATGATGTTTGCTGATGACATTGTGATCTGAAGCGATAGTAGGGAGCAGGTTGAGGAGACCCTGGAGAGGTGGAGATATGCTCTAGAGAGCAGAGGAACAAGACAGAATACATGTGTGTAAATGAGAGGGAGGTCAGTGGAATGGTGAGGATACAAGAAGTAGAGTTGGCGAAGGTGGATGAGTTTAAATACTTGGGATCAACAGTACAGAGTAATGGGGATTGTGGAAGAGAGGTGAAAAAGAGAGTGCAGGCAGGATGGAATGGGTGGAGAAGAGTGTCAGGAGTGATTTGTGACAGACGGATATCAGCAAGAGTGAAAGGGAAGGTCTTACAGGACGGTAGTGAGGCCAGCTATGTTATATGGGTTGGAGACGGTGGCACTTACCAGAAAGCAGAAGACAGATCTGGAGGTAGCAGAGTTAAGATCCTACGATTTGCATTGGGTGTGACAAGGATGGATAGGATTAGAAATGAGTACATAAGAGGGTCAGGTCAAGTTGGACGGTTGGGAGACAAAGTCAGAGAGGCGAGATTGTGTTGGTTGGACATGTGCAGAGGAGAGATGCTGAGTATATTGGGAGAAGGATGCTAAGGATAGAGCTGCCAGGCAAGAGAAAAAGAAGAAGGCCTAAAAGAAGGTTTATGGATGTGGTGAGAGAGGACAAGCAGGTGATGGGTGTAACAGAACAAGATGCAGAGGACAGAAAGGTACGGGAGCAGCTGATAGAAGAAGAAGATTCTATGCTTTGTTTTTCGACCTCAGTTTCTGGTTAGAGGTTTCATCTGTAATGAAAGCAGAAAGCAACTTCTGGTTATGACTCTTGGCTTGGTTAATACTATGTTTATATTCTGGTCTCCATTAACTTTTCATTCTGTCTTTTTATAACAGGATCATAATCAGGACCTCATCTTTGTTTTTATTTTGTTTTATTTGATTGAAATTGATCTTGGAAGCGATTGTAAATGGACACCATGGACTCTGTCTGTATTGGCAGTGATTTTCGTATTTTTTTTAGATTTGGCAATCCAAGTGACACTTCTGAAAGTATAGAACATGATGTCAAAATATAGCAAAAAAACAAAGGAAACAGAAAAGGAACAGACCTCTATAATATTGTAAGTCTAAATCAGTCACTGACATGATATGGTCTGTCACAGATTGATTATGGGGAGGCAGACATAGGCCTCAATTAGCTAAGTTCCTCCACTGCAGAGGGCTCTAGGCCAAAATCTGGCAGACCATTAAGCCTGCTTCTCAGGATTGAGAGCTCATCACATTGGTGCCAGAAAACAAAACAAGGGGCTCATTTGTCTTCTTCATCCTTAACTCAACTTTGATCTTAGCCTTTCTTGGAGAGGCAAAGATGGGGAAAGGTTTAATGGGTGAGTAGGAAGAGATTGAAAAGACAGTAACTTCTTATTTTTTGTCTTTTTCACCATATATAGATTACAGGTAATTCACGCTTAAGGTATTGCATTAGTCCTGCGGTGGGTTGGCACCCTGCCCAGGATTGGTTCCCTGCCTTGTGCCCTGTGTTGGCTGGGATTGGCTCCAGCAGACCCCCGTGACCCTGTGTTCGGATTCAGCGGGTTGGAAAATGGATGGATGGATGGTATTGCATTAGCTGTTCTAAACACAAGAAGTGCTTAAGAAACAGTCAGTAATTTTAGAAAAGAAAATGAATTTGAGTTAATATCGAGTCATATTAAGAAGGTTGGCGGGGGTCAGAATAAATAGCCAAAAATTGTTTGCCAAAACTAAAGGGGTTGAACAAAAGTGAAGTAAAAAACAACAAAAGAAAGGTAAATAAAACAAAAGCATTGACTCTCTAACAATTTTTTTAGTGTTGAAGATTTTTTAGCATTTCTTTGATCCAATGATTAGGATACCTGACAGTACATGCCTCTGTCTTTTACATGTTCAGCTAAGTGACTTAACTTGCAACACCAGCATCAGTAATGTCAGACTGCTGAGCCCATAAGAAAATTTTAAAAAGCTGTAACAGCACAAAAAGGAAACAAGCTAAATTGTAATTTATAAAAAATTAATACATCCAAATATTTAAAAGTTTTTATATTAACAACATTAGTCCCCAGTATCAGCACTTAGAGCTGGCTGGATAATTTAATTGTATAGTAATTCCAGTTTTAGATAGGACAACTATAACTGCAACTATATTTAAAACTGCTGTGTTAATTTCACATTTTATTAGGGATCATAATCTATCTGACTTATGGAAAGTACTATACTGTATACTAACGTAAGAGTAGCCAGTACATCACAGTTACTTAAAATTTATAGTTTTTTTTTTTTATCAATAATAACTTATTATCCTCTCATTTTGCAAATAATGAAGTCATTATCTCTAATAATGTTCTTCTTATTTTGTAGCCCAAATAATTATGTGCCTCAAATCCAAGCCACAACTTGCTAATTAATCTATGAATGCTATCTGATGAATACATTGTTCTGCACACAAATTGATATTTACTTAGAGACTAATATTTCTTCAGAGGTTTCTGAGTGAACACTATGGGAAACACTTTAAGAGGTAAAAATATATGTTAAAGTACAGGTTAAGAAGTCATCAAAGATGATCATAATTTCTTTAACTGGTCAGGAATATGCAAGATCTCTACACAAGGCATTCTATAGGAAAACGGCTCTGCAAATGGAATTTAGTCTTTTGGATACAAATAAAAAAGTTGAAGAGAAGTCTTCCTCACAGGTCCCTTTGTATACTTTTCTCGGTGCTCTAGTCAACACTAATTACTGTCAGTTTACTATGATTCCACTGGCTATCCATTTATTAAAGATATGGAGCCATGGTAGGACACAGCTTAAACGAAAAGGGAAGATTTCACCTTCTGATTCTATACGTGGTAATCTCTCATTTCCTTCTTCTTTAAGCTTCACGATATTTAACCTATGGATATCACTACGTATTTCAGCATTTACTGATCTCTTTATTTGTGTGCTTTGAACAACTGTATTTCTCTCTAAATTCAATTTTCTAGTGACAGCTGAAAAATTGTGTTTCAAACTCTTTTACTTTTTAAAGTAGAACTGACGGACACTTTTTTTGTATTTGTGCTTCATTCAGTTTCCGGCATGTCTACAGTCAAAAATAAATGATGTGGTTTCAACAATAGCTTTTATGTTTTCAATCTCTTATGGCCCAGTTGAGTTACACTTCTTTATCTATGAAAGATTTTATTAAAGTTGCCTTAGGTCTCATAATAAGCACTTTACCTAATGCCATCTGGGATACTAATTTTTGAAGGCTACTCAAGCTTATAGAACATTAGATCAGTTTTGATAAGTACAGGTAATTCTGACCGACAACCTCATCAATCCATTTCATCAAATTTCTCCAAAATAGAAATGAGCTGAGTTTGAAAGGCCCCTAAAGTACTATTCACTACTACACTCATTGCCAACTTATGCCATGCGTCTGTGTTTGTCTTTGTGCATAAAAACATTCTAACATTTGTGTGAAATTTGCCTTTATAAAGCTCCAGTAACAGTAAGGATCCACTGCACTAATTCCCTTGATAATTTTAAACACCTCCATGACCTCCTTATGTTAAAACTTAAAAGATTCAGCCTCATTCTTTCCTCATAGCTCATACTTCTCAGTCCTGGAATTAGCCTAGTTGCTCTTCTTTTTCTGTGGTGATGATATTGTTCACCTTTTTACTTCTGTCTGAGTGCTTTTCATGTTGCTTTAGAAATTTAATTTTCTTTTGTAGAGTATATTTAATTTACACTTTCATATTCTATTGACTTAATGTGACTGCAGTCAAAATCTCTACATTCTTTATCAGCTTCCAGTATAACTGCTTTTTTAAATGCATTTTAATGTGTCCTTCCATTTCAGAGTATGTAGAATCCCTCAGTAAAGGCGACTATCAGGAGTTTTTGCCAAAGGAGTCATTTCTGTCCTTTCCCAAATTATGTGTGGTGTTAAAGTATGAGACTACATTAGTATGCTCTTCAATTGGCACTTTAAAACAATATCATGAGAAAGTAAATTTCCTTGCTAAAGTAATATGTTTTCCTGTTTTGGCTAGGGCGCTTAGAAAGACATATTAAGTGAGTTGTTTTGTTTCATCCCGCATGTTGACAAACGATTCCCCTTACTGATTTTAACCCAGCTTTTGTGTATTTACTTTTTATGAGATTGTGTGTTTTAGTTCAAATATTACATAAACAAATCTTGCATTTGGGGACTGTGTATTTTTTCCCCTCTGCGAATTAGTGACGAATGATCAATGTTTATAAATATAACCTTTCCTTACACGGGTTACTTACTTTTTCCATTTCTGGTAGTGAGAAGTATATGTGTAAACTATGAATTGATATACTTTACGTTGCATTAATAGAATTTACCTGGTTTAATAAAGCTCACCCCAGATGACTGTTCAAGTTCATTTTTACTTTATTCTTTTTTCAGAAGCTGAAGTGAGACTATAGGGCTAAAAAACAAACTGAATCAGGCAGAATCAGTTGTCACATGCCACAAGCTGTGTTATAGTCCCCTAGTCCCCCCCTTGCGTCAGAGAGAGAGAAAGAGAGAACGCAAAGCAAAAAGGGAAGAACAGGAAAAAGAGGAATGCATTCTAAAAGCAAACAGGAGAATGCATGTTGCACATTTGAAACCCCAGCTCCCATCTCCTAATCATACAAAGTGGAATAAATAAGGCATTCTTTGTGTCACGCTAGCAGACATTCAGAGAGGCACAACAGTTCTCGCAGAATATGGCAAAAATACACAGAAATTTATATCTGCTAATTTTGAGCTCCTACATGTAAACATTTACACATTTCTGGTTTGTTACACAAAATTTCTTAGGAGTTTAACATCCATGATACTCAGTTCATTTTAGTGTATTAAAAATAGCAGTCATTCCAACACTGATCCTTGGCAGACACTACTTTTAACATCACCACTAATTCTGAAAAAGATCTTCTCAGAATAGGCCTTTCTTCCTAGTTTTTAACATATGGGACCTTATTAAAATCTTTCTCAAAATTAAGATAAATAATATGGCACGCATCTCTCTGATCATATACTTTTTTGCTTCCTCATAGAATTCTAGCTTATTAGTTAAACACGATTTCCATCTTACAGTATAAACCCATTTGTTTACAAATAAACCTGTTCTTGCCACATGATACTCAATCATTTCCTTAACAGCTGTTCCCAATATTTTACATGTGAAGCATGTTAAGCTTACAGACCTGTACTTACTTTGATCACCCTGATCACCCTTACAGTATAATAGCAGTTGGTAAGAAAGGCTATTTGCTAACCTCCGGACTTTAGGAATTTTCCCGGTGTGCAGTGATGATTTAAAAAAATGTTTCGGGGGTAGTTAGAAATACTCAATGTTCCCTTTTAGCACTCTAGGATGAATAGTATCTAGTTCTGGCAACTTGTTAAATACCAGATTACTTAATTACTTCTCCGTCTACAATTTCCAAATCAGTAAGTACCTCATTGGCTGTCCTGCTACTTTTGGAAGGTTATCAACTCCTTCACCAATGTAAACTTCAGAAGAGTTCAGAGAACAATCTGTTTCACTGTCTGTATATTTTAGTCCACTCTTGCCTCACCTTCTTATTGACCATTATTTTGCTATTAAAATGCCAAAAGACTGCTTGGGAAATTTTCAGTTTTTCTGTAACATATCTCCTTAACTGCCTTTTACCTTTTCTAATATCCTTTTTAACTGTGTGAACTTGACGCTGTATAGTGCCCAATCCGGCACAGACTTGACACTGAGGCACGTGTAAAACACAACAAAAGACTTTTATTTTCTTCAGCTGGAGGGTACACCTTCCCCATGAACCCCCCAGCCACAATACAGTCCCAAGTACTAAGCACAAGCAAAACACTCCTGTTTGGCACCACCACTCCTCCTTGGCAACCTTGTCCTCTTCCTCCCGATTCTGACCCCTGAGTGGTGGTTGCTGGCCCTTTTTATAGCCCACCTGGAAGTGCTCCAGGTGCTTGATCACCTGCTTCTGATTGCACTTCTGAGCGGGGCTGTAGAGTTGTCCAGGCTGGCTTAGGGGCCCATGCAGCGCCCCCTGGCAGCCACCCCAGATCCCAACAGGGCTGTGAAGAACTCCATCTCCCATGGAGCCCTGCAGGAAACTGAGGCACCATCATCAGCCAGGGAGGCTTCCACCAAGTGTCCCGGGTGGGGTACTGAGAAGCCCATGGTTGCTCCCCCGGGGCATATGGAGAAGGGGCGTCCTGGCTGGGCATGGGACCCGGCCGCCTGCCACAACTGTTTCTTACAAAAAACCCCTAGTTAAGTTAAGTACTAGAGTTATTTGTCTTGTATTACTTATACAGCCATTTTTTTACTTTTGCAACATCTTTTTTACCTCCTAATTTATCCACTGTGGAGTCCTGTCTAATTTCTTATTCTTTCAAAATTTCATGATGAACTTGTCTGGCATTGCATGTAAAATACCTTTAAACCTGCTCTATCTATCTATCTATCTATCTATCTATCTATCTATCTATCTATCTATCTATCTATCTATCTATCTATCTATCTATCTTCGACCGATTCCCCACTGAAAAGCTTATCCTGATTTATCTTTTATAAATGTGGCCACATCTGCTCAAAATTTGCCCCACTAAAATAAAACTTTGCATTCTGCTAAAAACATTGTGAAATATACTGTATTAACTTATATTCAATAAACCTTAATCACTAAATAAAGCACAACTACTATGAATTTTGTTCTGATTATTACAAAATACTAAATTTACACAAGCTTCTACTCATGTTGATGTTTTAACACACTGTATTTGTAAGGTTAAATCAGTTAATATTTGGGTAATTAAAGTCCCCCATGGTTATAACTTTCCCTCTATAGCTGTGTCATAGCTGTGCTTGCTTTTGAAATTTCTGTTTAGGATTACTTTTTAAAATATTTGGAATTTTTTTTCATATGCCTTCTCTATTATTATTTTAAGTATCTTTGTATCGCTTAAGTTAAGACCTTAAGGTTTTCTCTGAACAAGAAGTACTGATGAGAAACTCTTTTATTGGAATAAGATAAACTTAATTCATTTAAGCTGTGTGGCTGCTACAGGCACAATAATATATTTAGACGTAACATGGAAAAGAAGGTTATCTAAGGTAGCGGGAATGATACTCATGAAAGAAGTTATTTTACATTTTTTTGAGAATTAACTTATATTAACATATTAATAAAATTGGTGGAATTTTGTCCTCATGATTTTACATTCTAATGAAAAATGAAGAAATCCTAATAAAATGTTAAAACACAAAAAATAACACTAGCATGATAAAGTACCAAACAGCTTACACAGAAATGACTGGGTTCAATACATAGAGTGCAACCCAATAAACAACCCAAGAAAAATGTGGTTGAAAAAAAGCAGGATATAATATGACATTCTCAAACTTTGGAAAGGATGCCAGTTCATCATAATCATACAATTGCCAATTAAACGAACAAGAACATCTTTAGGGATGTGGGAGGAAAAAAGATGCCAACACAGGGAGAATGTGCAAAATCCACAGAGACAACAATACAGTGCAGATACTGGATCAATGAGGCAGAAGAAAAACTACTGAAAGCATAAATAAATAAGTAATAAATTAAATAAAACAAGACCTGAGTTTTCAGCTTCATTGCAAGCAAGAAAAAAGTAATCCATTGAATAAAATCTTATTCTTTGGTATTTTAGCACTGGTCATTATTTTGATCATTAAATGTGAAATAACCATGTTACCTAAAATTTCTGTTCTGTGAAGTGGTACGACTAACAGTTATTTAATACGGTATTTTCTATTGGGAATACCACCCCAGTGTGCTCTAAAACTACAGAGCTTTAGAATAATGTTTTACTTTTCATAGATCTTTTCTAAGTTGGAGCACAGTCAGGTTAAGTGACCTGCTCAAGGTTGTACAATGAGAAATTAGTATGGATGGAGCCATCAGACTTGCATTTTAAAGTGCAATATTTCCACTATTAGGACACATTGTCTGTGACAGAAATTTATGACAGGAAAGAAAGTAAGAAGTCTGACAAAACCTTAGCAGATTATACTGACTCAGCATTTGAATTCACACCAATCTAACTACATTTATTACTTCCTTCTCTGTGGTCAGTCTCAGTAGAGAAAGTCGTCAGATAAGCAAGTGAATAAAAAAAGTTTCACTATTTAAATTTCATGTCAGTTGAATTAGAACAAATGAACACAAGTGACAAACTGAACAAAAGGAGTGCTAAAATACAATCTATTTACACTATTTACAATCAATTAAAATAAAAAACATTTTTGGCTTCATGCTTGTTTTCTTTATGTAATAAATTATATAAACTGAATATGCTGTACAGTGTATACAAATGATCTTTTGCCATCTGGGGGAGTATTATATAAGAACATTAAAAGTGACAGCGAAATGTAATTATCCAGATCAGGGTTTTGCTTTTATCCCATCTTGGAGAACTGGCCAATTTTAATTGAAAGCTCTTTTTTGTTGTTTACAAAAAAGGGCAGTGCAAATCTCAGTTTAACAGATGAGGTAAACTGCTGTCGATTGGAAAAGCCATCCTTAGGATTAATCAACCGTGTAGCTTCCAGATAATCATTTGATAGAATAGCATAAGCTGAGTTTGGACTTTCTACATTCCCTAATATCTACCAATACTGTATATTTAGAGTCAAGTATTTTATGAAGGGGCGTACAGCTGATAATGTAATTGCTGGACAGAACAGCTGCATAGGAAACATTCAAGCCATTGTAGCTTAAATTTCAATGCACCACCTAAGCTTTCTATTGCCCTTAGAAAACTCATGCAGCCTAATATTTTAGAGGATTGAACGGTCTTTGAGTCTCCAAGTTTCTAGGTACAAGGAGGTGTTTCAATCTATTATGCTTTCTCTCTAGCTTTACTCTGTCTTTAAAAACAGAGTTAAGCAACCATGGAATCTGCTGGATAGTTTTCCCTTGATGGTCCTGAGAAGAACACTGCACACTTTCAGCTAAGCTACAGCTCTCACCCAGTGCACACAGAGAGCAAATCAACCCCAGCACATCCACATCCATCCTTTTACAGTACTGTATATATAAAGAAGAGCAATCTGATGGTCATTAGCCTGCACCTGAATTTGCCATAAATGATATATCAAGTCATAGATCCCTTGAAAGAAAAAACTTTAAGGAAATTTGAAATATACCGTAACACTTTCTAAGTAAATTGGGTGCTGATGCTTTCCAAAGGCACAACATTACGTTAGTGTGCTAAGTACCTGTTTTGTTTTTGATCACTCCCAGATTTTAGATCTGGATATGGTTCATAGACCAATCTTGGTGAAAACAAATGTGTCTTTGGACAGGGCAGTCAAGGTATGTATTTACTACTACTTACTTACAAGGTATTTAATTGCAAAAATGTAATAAAAAATAAAGACACAGTTCTCATGTAATACACAAGGGATTCAAAACAGGTATTAGGAAATTGCTCAATAAGGATGTGCCCATGCAATAAATACATGAAAAAACAAGACATTTATGTATAGCAAGGACAAGGCCCCTGTGTCGCAATACTCTAACCCAGGGGTCCCCAACCACCGGTCCGCGACCCACTACCGGGCCGCAGCCATCTGACAGCTGGGCCGCGAGAGAACTGCCGGCAACGGAGACTCACTCAGACTTTTCAGAACGTTTGGCGGGCGGGGCTTTGCAGCGGCGCAGAGAGAGGAGAGAGACCAAGGTGAGAGAGTATTACAACAAAGTATTGTTACGGTCCCGACAGTTTCCCCATATGACACGAGTCTATAGAAATCGCGTTACTACGAAGTACATTCAGCAGATGCTTTCATTACAACGAAGTGACCTTGAAATACCTGAATGAATCATCCACAGAGCAGTTAGATCTGTGGTCGCAGCTCAGATGTGCACGTTTGCACAACGATCCCCAAACAGAAACATTGTAAAAAAAATTCTTTCTTCGAACTTTCCTCGTACTGTTTTTTTTTTTTGCTGTTTTTGTTTTCTGTGGTTTTCAGTGATACCTTTTGCTTATTGCTTGTCAACATTTGAAAAACATCCATTGGAATTTAACTCATTGTCACCCTCCTATAGAAACGGCAGACACGAAAAAAATGATAGCAGTGTTAATGTTTGTGATGTGCAATCTGTTGGAATGACAAATGCAAAGCATATGTCTTTGTTATATGCAAAAAAAGAAGAAAAATCTCAGGTTGCAAACGTATGCGAACTGCTTAACAACTTAATCCATATTACTAACCGAGAATGCTAAACCGGATGATGGACGCAGGCACATCCGGCCATGGGCCGTAGCTGCAAAAAGACGTACTGCGCAGGCGCAAGAAAGGGCGGATGGGATACACACCAAGAGGGGGATTTAACAAGCCCCTGGAACACAAAAAAAAAGAACACAAAACCACCCCACACACCCTACAAGCAACGGACGGGACACACAGAAAGAGGGGGATTCAACAAGCCCCTGGAACACAAAACGAAAGAAGACGCTCACTCAACAACAATCCTCACCCACACACCCCCCCCCCCCCCAATCAATAAGAAGTGACACCCAAAGCCACATATCTAAAGGAAACGTCCATATTAAACATACGTCATCTCAAAATCTTCACACTAGGCAGCATAGGTGGATCTCATTAAAATAAAGCACTATTAACCGTTCAACTGGAGAAAAGGCTCCATATTAACAGTGAGTGCGAACCTCCTTAATACTTATCCATATTTCGCACGCTGAGGAACAAACAAGTCATGCATACACGGTCACGGGTACAAAACTATTCGGATTGGATAACGGAACCAAACACACGAACACGAATGAAACAAAAAGAATACATGGCGGCGCATACAATGCGCTTCGGAAAATACGTGAGAAAAAATGTCTCGGATCAAAAAACGCAAAGCTCAAGTAACCCCGTTACAGAGACGTGCCCAAATGAACAGACACATTGAACGTAGATGCATACAGCGCGCGTCTCAAAGTGCTGCATCAAAACAAGCACGATTTCAAAAGAAAGAGCTTGCGTCTCAGACATACAAAAAAGGGAGCAAAGCAACGCGCATATGACCGGACAGAAAACAAGCAAGCAGGACTCAAAAAGCAGAAAGCTCAACTGACCGACATACAAAAACGGACAAGGCACGATACAAACAATGCACGACGTAGAGTGAAACGGACTTTGCGCAAAGCGGAGGCGGATCAATTAAAAATCAAAAATAGCGCGTCACAAATAATGGACATGCAACAACGCGGCACTCAAACACCACAAGCAAAACATGCCCGTCGCAGACATCAACACCAGACGTCTGCTAAACTCTTACGCCAGTTGGCTGACAACGCTTTCAATAATGAGTCCACTATTGAGGAAAATTCATTGGGATTAATGAATGTCATTTGCAATCATTGTCATTCACTTAACTTCACAGAAGAAACAACTGGCAATACAAATAATGAATTTACACGTTGTTGTCAAAAGGGGCAGATTAGACTGCCTCCTTTACATTCATATCCGGAATATCTACAGAAGCTTCTAAGGATGTGCCTGAAAGTAAAAACTTTATGAACTACATTAGATCCTACAATAGTTCATTTGCTTTTGCATCTACCAGAGAACATAACAGGACACCAAAAGGCAATGGCCCATACTGCTTTCGCATATGTGGTCAACACAACGCACTATATTATGTCCAAAAAATATTAATGTTAATCACATTATTAACCAGGTCATTTCATTACTTCCTGGAGAGACACGGCTCTTTCTAAGCTCTGACAAAGTTGACTCTGATGACGACAATGAACATCTGAATTTCCCATTAGAATATTTGAACACTATTAACCCGGATGGATGACCACAACACAACCTTACCCTTAAAAACGGAACAATAATCATGCTATTAAGAAACCTTAACACTAAACGGGGTATATGCAATGGCACACGGTTAGTCGTCAACACCATAACACACGATGTTATTCAAGCAACAGTTCTTTCAGATTCACATGCTAACAATACTGTTCTCATTCTTGGAATTGACCTTACGAGTTCTGACCTAGAATTACCTTTTACATTGAAACACCGACAGTTCCCCATTAAACCTGCATTTGCCATGACCAGCAACAAATCACAAGGACAAACCATGGACAAGGTTGGCATCTACCTCTCTGAACCCGTTTTTGGACATGCACAACTTTATTTTGCCTTCTCATGTGTTCGACGTTCATCTCACATTAAAGTTAAAATTAAAAATGATCCATGCCAAGGAAGACTCATTCAAAGACAAGACACCATCTTTACTACTGATGTTGTATACAGAGAAATATTCCAATAAAACATTACTCTATGCCAAACACTCTATTTTGTATTTATATAGGCATCATCCAAACCTGCACACTATTCTATATCTAATTCATACATCTCACTCTTTGTCATGCCCCAACGCCAGGGGTTGGCGAGCGAAGCGAGCAGGGGGCAGAGCCCCCTAGTAATAATAGAAATGTTATGTAAATTGTGTATAAAACTGCCCACTCCCCCTCCTGACCGGTCCGTGGAAAAATTTGCATCTAATAAAGTGGTCCTTGCTGTCAAAAAGGTTGGGGACCACTGCTCTAACCCATCCAGAGAAGTAAATACTAAAAGTCTTCTTCAGAACAAGAATCAAACCTATTCAGATTTACTGTAGATTCCAATTCAGAATGTCTAAATGTGGCTTGGACCCTGACGCCTACTTTCATGTGCAGGTTTTTCTTGCTCCCACGTACTGTATCTTCATCTGTTGCTTAGTAACAGTAATTACTCTCCAGTCACGTGATGGGTTGGGTTGCTAGGGAAATAAAAGAGGAATCCTGACTAGAATTCTTCAACTTTTAAAGTATCTGAACATTTTCTAGTTGAGTTCTTAGTATTTTGACTTTATGTAAGTTTAAGGAGTGACTAGTGCTTCTGGACATTTTCCATGTGCTGCATTTGCCCTTTTGTTTATTAACCTGTATTTTGAATCATAGACTTTAATAATAAACAGCATTTGTTTTACCTCATCCTCTACTGTCTGCTTGTCCAAGTCTGTCTCTTTACTTTGGCTTGGGCAGCCGTTCAAGCTTGATGGGGTCACATTGTGTTCTCTAATATCAAAGCTGAGGTTTCTACATTAGCAGATGATGGGAATCTGTGCTGAGTGCTAACTCACAAAAATGGTTTCTGCATTCATATCAACAATGACAGTCATACAGCAGGATTCTAATGTGTCAGGGAACACATAAGATAACAATAAGACAAGAAAGGACACTCAGTACCTGACACAAAGCCATCTAATAAGTGAACAAGTGTGCTTTCACCATAAATACAATTAAGTTAAAAGAACCAAATTCAATCATTTTTTCCTGGAATATTTTGCCCTTAGCATCAACTTATTCTCCTTCTTCACTCAGTTAATTTAAATGCTTATATCTGGACTAGATCCAAAAAGAGTTAAAAGATTTCTAAAAATAATGCACAAATTGTAGATTTAGTTTCTATACACGTTTACATGTAGTGAAACGCATTTGGGGTCCGTGGTGATGTGCAGTTTATAGTTTTAAAAACAGTGCACTCAGGCTCCGGGTGGACGTAAGTGCAGAAGGTAGAGTGAACAAGCAGCCCTGGGGTGTTGATGGGGAAATTGGTGTAGCCCACGTTCACATGCAGACAAGTGTGGTCCAGCCGATTTCTTCATTAGCACTCTGGGGTGTATAATTAAGTAGTTGTGCTCACTCAAGTATAAAAGATGCCTGAGTTAAGAGATTAAGAGATACAGAGCAAAGAGAACAGAAAAGTCAGGAGGTTAAAGTGAAAGAAAGAAGAGATTTAGGAACATGGCTGAGCAAGTGCTGCTATGGCGTGGAGGCAGACGGTCTGGAAGTGGTCCAATGGGGAGTAAGTGGACAAAATTTATGGAGAAGGACCAGCAAAGAGAGAGCAAGACCAACCGTTCAGAGTAGGCTCCTGCTTAAGGCCAAGGGATTGTGGCTGGAGAAGGGAGCAGGGTTCACAATCTTCCCTACTGAAGGCCTTGCAGTGGTGGCAGGAACACAAGCCTGGTCTAAGGGGTGACTGACAGAAAACGTCTTCTCTTGCTGAGGAGATCAAAAAAGGATAAACTGAGTAGACGTCAGGCTTCAGAAGGAAGCACAGAGACTTATTCTGGTTTTTAATGGACTTTGCTTTAACCTATACAATTTAACATATTTATTGGATTATTTATCTATTTATTTAATTTAAAGAAGACCTTCACTGCCCTTTTTGAATACTTTGTTTAAATAAAATGCACAATGCACTGTCTGTTGCAACTTTTGCTGTATGTGTGTGTGTCCTCATTGTTTAGTCAATCCTTGGTACATGACTATTGATGTATCGGGTTCAAGGGAGTGATGCCAGCTGCAGGCAACCCAGGCATCAGAGTACATAAAAAAATTAAAAGACTAAATTTTTCTTGCCGCTACCAATCATTTAATGCCTTAATGTTAAGAGTAACACTACACTGAAAAAGCTACCTACTATTAGCAATATTATTGTGAATCTGAAAATCTGAAGTATATGGTGGTTTGTGGTTAATGTAGCATAAAGTGGGTTGTGACTGCAAAACATATTTGCAGATAGCATCATGGTTGGACTCACTATACATTATTTAAATGGCAATACAATGAGTAAAATCCTGAAATGTAATTAGTCACTATGTCAAATGTTTTTTTAATTCTTGACTTAATTTAACACTAGGGTGATTAGCAAACAAAGAGTTAATGCCCTAAATAGAGATGTTTAACCGGCATAGACTTGTAACAAATTAGGTTATGTATTTCATAAATATTTTAAGCTTCTTCTGTGGAATTACATTAAAGTAAGCAGGGCAGGTGTTGTAATCCAAAACTGGAAGAATTTTTGTTTTTGGGGTGTCATTCATATGAGCTAGTTCCAAAATGAAGTATCAAATGTTTTGCTTTTGATCTTCTTTACATGTAATATAAAAATATAAAAATATTATCTAATTAAAAACTACCCTATCTTTCATGTTTGAGAACTTTGTAGATCACTGGTAAGCACTTTTATTTAAACTATAAATGAATCAGCAGTGGGTTTATAACCAGTTCTTCTAATAACAATTTTATTAGCAACATTTCTTTGTTACTCACATTTTATTTAGGTTCTGCTCCACATAGTTTTCTTATATGTGGATAATGTTTCTGCAACCACTATTATTCTACCCAAAGGCTGGAAGAAGACAAGAATATAAAACGTAGCCAGAACCAGAAACAAGTCGACACCAAGAACATGAAACCTATTTTTTAATCAGAAATCAACATCAGAGGGAAAACTGAGAGTTCAAAAATCAGAAATTCAAGAGAGACATCTGCACAATGTTCATTTGAGTTTTCAATCTAAATCACAGATACAAATGAGTCATTGCATTGGTGTTTAAGGAGCCACGCTGATAACGTAAAAGGTGGTGCCATCCACAACAATGTTCCTTGGCAACCAGTAGCTGTGTTCTGGTTATAGGAATGATAACATGGCGGTGTGGTGACTGCATAGAATTGTACCGAACATAAAGAAACCCATATTTCCACGGGCACTTCTGCTAAAATTCAAAAGGTAGGGATGAGTCTTGCTCAACAAATAATGTACTGTACAAATCACGTTTTTATTACTGGCGAAATATGAAGGCAAAGGAACTAGCTAAAAGTCATTGCACTTAAATGTAAATTTAAGCTATCCAATAAAAGTTTTTATTTTAATCTATTAACTTGGTAAAGGCTGATTTGTGTCACCAACCTAAACAATGCCACTCTGAAGACTTCAAACAGAGCAACTTTCACCAAGAAGCAAGAACCTAACAAGGAACAAAGATGTTTTAGCTAAAGAACATCAAAATGGAGGCGACCAGTAAAAACAAGATGGCAATATAATAGATCAAAAATATGTATAATGATAAAATATTAAGTTCAAAACAAAACCACAAAATGAAACTTAAAGTAAAGTCAGCAAAGTTTAGAGTGAAAGAAAAAAATTCAAATTGTCAAAGAAAACTGCATCAGGCCAATAAAAAAAAAAAAAAAATTTCCAGGAATTCACAACAATTACATTTAAACTGTTGTCAGACACGCACGCCTGGGAGATAACTTGTTACCTTGCAATTCCACCCCAAGTCAGGGGTTGCACCTACTTCCTAACGCCTCTTCTCTCCTTCTCTCTGCAAGTCCAGAGAATCAGGGCTCGTCAACGCATAACATCATTTCCAATTCTGGGGCACCTGAACACATACTTTCTGCCTAATGTACCTCATAACCAGCACCACAACCATCTTCCCCCCCATCTGGTCAGAGACTCCTGTATGCATTTTGTCAACTACTTATTTTATTGTGCAACAATATATGTAGGACATTATTCAGTGCCCCAACCCTTTGGGGTTTTGTTTGTGCTTTCTATTACACTGTCAAGCTTATGCAGACAATCATATGCTATGGTTTAGTAAAAAACTGGAAAATGGAATTGTTTATTCTAAAATGTTGACAGTCTTTCCAAAAATGGCAGTCAGACAGGCTGAATCAGAAAGCACTAAATTCACCAGATTACTACAACTAACGGAATAAGCAGATGGAACAGGTAAAGGTTAAAAAATTAAAAGAAAATCTGAAAACGAAGTAAATGAAATTAAACTGCACACGAAGCTACTTTATGTACAGTTACACCGAAGACCGAAAATACAAAGTGCAGACTCCATGTAACATACAGCTTAGTCTAAAACAGACACCCACTGTGACCTCATGCATCATGCTGCACAAGTGCACATCTACCCCTGCAGACACATGGCATCACAGCAACAAATGGTGCTAAGCAATGACACACATAAACACCAACAAAATAGGAATATAACAAAAATAAAATGTCAATGTAATGCAGAAACTTGTCGTATAATTTTCCAGGTCTCTAAGGTCAAAGACAAAGGACAAAGACTATTTTAAAGACAAAAACAATAATTGCAGTAATAAAGTGTAATGAATATTCATTCATTATTTTGAAAAGCAGTTATTCCATAACAGGTTTGCAGGTTATAATGGTTACCAATTCTAATAAACCATTACAGTCATTCCACTGTAAGTGCCACTGATCAATATTCATCTGCCTCAGGCTTATTAGATTCCAGCAGGTAATCCTTACATGCAATTCTATAATCAATGAACAGAAAAAATGACACATTTTTAATTTAGCATATATCCTATCTTTCTCAAATACATTTATTCCAAATGGCCTAAATGCTGCCTCGCAGTTAGGAGACCTGGGTTCGCTTCCCGAGTCCTCCCTGTGTGGAGTTTCCATGTTCTCCCCGTGTCTGCGTGGGTTTCCTCCCACAGTCCAAAGACATGCAGGTTAGGTGCATTGGCGATCCTAAATTGTCCCTAGTGTGTACTTGGTGTGTGGGTGTGTTTGTGTGTGTCCTGCGGTGGGTTGGCACCCTGCCCAGGATTGCTTCCCTGCCTTGTGCCCTGTGTTGGCTGGGATTGGCTCCAGCGGACCCCCGTGACCCTGTGTTCGGATTCAGCGGGTTGGATAATGGATGGATGGATGGATGGATGTATACTTGGTGTGTGGGTGTGTGTGTGCCCTGCGGTTGGCTGGTGCCCTGCCTGGGGTTTGTTCCTGCCTTGCGCCATGTGCTGGCTGGGATTGGCTCCAGCAGACATAGACATCACAGCAGGATATAGCAGGTTGGAAAACGACTGACTGACTGAATTACATTAATGTAAACTTCTTTCCAGGGAAAAACAACATGTCTTTGCTGGTTCTATTTTTTTATTTTACAAAATGGCAAAAGTTTTCTGGAGGGTTCATGGGAGTATGTCCAGCAGTCTTCCTGAAGCATTTATGGAGGTATGCCCAACTTGTTTCCATATGTTTTGTGGACTAGGAAAAGGCTTAGAATTAGGTCCCTCAGGATGTCCCTGCTTAAAAGTCTCGACATTGAGTATTTGATGTTGACGTTGAGATATATTTAAATAGTATCCTTTGGGCATTGTACTGTGTAGCAATATTTTGAAAATATGTTCTTTTTTAAATTGGTTGACTTACATTTTATCATCACTGATGTTAGTAGCCTAATTCATTGTGAAACACATTGTGTCTCCCCTTTGGTCCCACAAGATGACCAATCTTCCATGACTCCTCGGAATCAGAGGCAATACCATCTGTGCGCATGATCCCCAATTCTATGAGCTGAAAAAATGCAAGACACAATCCTTCCCAAGACTGTCAGTGACCCCTTACTAAGGCCCATGGATTTAAACAGAGGACTGAGTTTCAGAAGTTCTACATTTCTCGACCAAGATCACATGGCCCTGAAAATCAGAAATTCTTTTTAAAGAGATGAACTTGAGTGATAACTTATTAAAAAGTGCCTAATGGTACAATAGTAAGTCCATTTGTTTCAACTGTGTCCTACATTTATGAACCTCTGTTCACCTTATATACAGTACCAACCCTTACATCCCTCTTTATCTGTGCTTTTTACTGCATTTCTTCATCAGACATTCAATCCCTGTTGCAGACAACGTGACGCCCGGACACACAAACAAATGCTGCATTGTTTACTATCTTTTGTTGGCTACTTGCCTTTGTTTATCAGACATTCCCAACCTCCCACCTGGATGATGGATGACATGTGGGACTGGCACGGATGCTGGACAGACAGACATCTTATCGCTTTATGATTTCAACTACCCAAAGCTGTAAAGTATTGTAAACATTCGAAAAATATTTTAATAAAAGGAAAATCATGTAAAATATATTAAATATTCAAGGCATTTCAAACCAGTGGGAACAACCACAAATTACCAAATATTTACATTTAGTACCAAAGGTTGTAATGTAGAGGCCACTGGCACAGATCTGGTCCCAAGGTATACAAAAGAAGATTTATTAATTTATGTAATATGTTATGAACCAACAATAAATAAAAAAAAATTTAAACAACTATATATACATATTAATTGCATTCCTATTTTTGCCACATCAATTGCAAGTTAGAAACTAATAAATATAGTTTTTAACAAATTAGTGTCTAGTTAGTGTCTATTGAAGAACATGTTCATTCTTCCATTTATATTATCGTACCACCATAGCCTATCCTGATAACAAAATGGGCAAGGAAGGATTCTGCCCTAGATGGACGATTGGTTAAACTGAGTAGATAGAAGCATTAAACCCATCATGGTTAATTTTTTTAACTAATGTCACTCAGATAATTAGTCATACTGTACACTCTGCATCTACTCATAAGGCATAAATGTTTTTACTCATGAAAAGAGATAAATGTTCTTTAAAGAAAAAAAGAATACAAGTTTCATATACTTCATAATATATGGTACCTTTCTACAGTGAAAATCAACTTGAGATGCTTTACAAGTACAGCTGACACTAAAACTGCATACATACTTTTTTTACAATTGTAAAACAAGCAAATTAAATGAATTTGTCAAGGTTGCAGAGTGAGTTAGCACTGGAGATTGAACCAATAGTGTTGTTTAAGGTTCAGTACCTTAGCCACTAGGCCACACTGGGCATCTACTTGCTGATGTTTATTTTTATAGTGGCTTTCATGTAAAGAGCTTTGCAAAGTAATTAATATTAGAACCCTCCAGATGAGAGCGCTGACACTGTTATTGGCAAAGATGCTTCACAGTTGCAGGAATGAAGGTGGAATTTTCAGTCACCCTGATGTATGCCTGCGGTTTGCATGTTACCCTTTTGTCTCCATGGATTTCCTGGTGTGCATGTTCAAGTAATTGTCAACCATAAATTATTCCAGTGTAAATGAGTTGGTGCATGAGTGTGAGCAGTAATGGACTACCATTTCATCCAGGGTAGGTTTTTAAATTTTTCCCAACGCTGCTAGTACACATATGAAGGCGCCAGCAGATATGCAGTAGACAACATTGTTCAACAAGTAAAGCAGAGGGAAAGTTACAGCTAGACAACATTAGTAATGAATGTGCAAATGTATTTTAGCCAAAAGAATCACACTGTAGATTACCAATAAGTGACCATTCAGAACTGGTCTGCCTTAGCAGTGCTTTGGTAGATTTTTCTATTACAAAAAGTCTGTGATTTCAATGGAGTCCATGAGTATGGTCCACGAGTATTTAGATAGTGACACAATTGTTATTAGTGAGGCTTTCAACCCAAACACACTGGTATTGAAAAGAAACACTTTCAAGTCATGTGGACTTCACATATAACAAACCACAACTTGCTGTTTGATTTTTCCTTTACTGATTTTTCACAAACTCTAAAAAAATTATTTGTCCAATTGGACAATTCAGTCTATCCAACTGAAACTCTACTGTTAAGGGCTAAATAACCCCTTTTCACTAAAGCAAAAACAAGAATTTTCCTAATGGTATTGTCAGAGGGGAAACATTTTTGTACAATGGGTTTTTTTCTCTTTTTCTCTTAGGCAAATTTCCTCAATAATTCTGTTACATGTTATTGTGATCGCTGTCTACAGGAAGTAAATACCTATCTTGCAACAAGTCACCTGCTTTGAAGATCAGACTGTAGTGACAAGGACATTGTGCTGTAAAAATGGCACTGTCCTTCAAATGAGACATAAAACCAAAGTCCTGACTTTGACATAAATGGTCCACGGACATCTTTAAATAGTGTCCTGGATAAATTGCCCACCATGGCCTGGCCATTCTGGCCCCCTAATCATCCCCTGTCTCTGATTGGCTAACTATCTCTTCACCACCTAACAGCTAATGTGTGGTGAACGTACTGGTGCAAAATGGCTGCCGTCACTCCTGCTAATGCTGCACATTAGTCGGGGTTGAAGTGGCTTCCCACTCACTGTGTAAAGTGCTTTGAATACATTGAAAAGCCTATATAAATGTAATGAATTACTATTATTATTTCTTTGTGCTGCTGACGTTCAGTTGCAGACAATACTTTAAGCTTCAAGAAAACAAGTTCTCCATTTGACTTCTACACTCTGTTTCATCCCAGTTATCAACACACCCCACAATTGCAGAATCAACTGAGAATTTCTGCAAATGACATGACCTGGTATATATTTATATTCTGAGGTGTACATTGTGAATAGAAAAGAAGACCAAACTGTTCCTTGTGATGCTCACATCCATATCAGAAACACAGTCCTCAAGTCCCACAAACAACTCATTGTCGAAGGACATTATCCATTTAGCAGACACTTTTATCTACATCAAAATAAAAATTCTATAAAATGAGTTTGAGTTGACCAGGAAACTACCATGTAAACAAACAATATACACAAAAATTTTAAAGCAAATCACAAAAAGTGTAGGATTTAGTTGTTTTGCGGACAGGATTTCATTATTAGCACCAAGTGCCAGCTGAGTATTGCTGGTAGGATCCATCCATCAAGGAACAACAGATGTGATTAAACTAAATGGGTTCTTTTCTTCTCATTTACAGATGCATCAAAAATGTTAGCCTGATTGTTTTTAATTATACCTCATTATTTTATACATCAAGCAAGTAGTCAGTAGGGAGGACACTGATTTTATGACACTGTGTGTTGGTTAAGGTAGGTAATAAAAGTCATTTTTTTCATTTGAATTAGTGAGAGCATACACCTTAATAAAAAGATATGTGTCCGTGTTTCTGTGTGTCCTTCTAGTTGCTATGTATCTCTCATTCTAACAGATGGCGCATCACAAATATTTGTAGTAATAAAATACATTACTACAAATGTTTGTCATGTATCATCTTTTAGAATGACAAATTCAATACATATGTGTCTGTTATATGACAATTAGCATGAGATTTGTATAAGCAGTGTTAATGGTTGTGATGAGCCATCTGTTGGAGTGACAAATGCAATGCATTTTATTACTACAAATGTTTGTAATATGCCATCTGTAGGAATAACAAATGCATTATTGCTACATGCATTACAAAATACATTCCAATAGATGGTGTACTACAAACAGTAGTACTGAGGGCTACATTGATTACTTAGTTTTCAACCTATCTTAGATGGGTAGCACAGCTAGTCTTAGCATAAAACAGCAGTCAGGGATCTCAGGTTTAAGAGTGAATCAGAACTGGATCAGAAGCACAACAATATTTTAGTGTACGAGGGACTTGCTTAAAAATGCTTAACAGTGAAATAGAAAGAAACATTGTGAAGGAGTGTGGCTATAAGTTTTACTAATGAAGATAAAAGCTAGCCATTCAAAATTACAAAGAGGCTGATAGTAGAAGTGATGCTTAAACACAAGTATGCAAAATACCATAACACTGCACAGTGTGTTTGTATGATCTAAAACAAACAACCATTCTTTAATTATTGAATTAAACCTTTTGCCTATGAATAAGATATTTATCAGATAAGTTTGAATTATATTTAAATAATGAAATTTAATCTGATAGCCCTAATGCAATGTCACCACAATATTACTATGGCATTGTTGAGACATTCACAGGCCAACAAACGTCCCAGGAACTTTCTTGTTTGTAGATCTGTGTAACCTTTATTTATAGTAACATGAAAATACTTTATAAATATTAAGATATTAAAAAGGCTACTCTTTGTTATCGATGTTGGGATCAAGGCTCCAGTTCAAATTCCTATACGGATGATGTACAAATTTAATGTTTCGCTTCTTGTGTTTTTTTTATCTGAGACTGCCTTTCATCTTTTTGGTACATTTTTATTTCTAAAAGCCTCATTACTTGACTAGTAATAATTTTCAAAATTGTTCATTATGAAGGATGACTGCTTACTCTCAAAGCCAATAGCTCAAATTTTTATTCATTGGTTTTTCAGAAAAGACAAGTCACAAAGGTACTATTCAGAGTTTAACCTCCTGTTCCATTATCTTCCCTTTTCTCCTATTACACTGAATGAGCACCATAACCAGCTACAACATATCATTAAATATATAATGGGGCTTAGGAAATCCAGCTTTACCATTGCCTGTTAATGTCTACACCAAAGACTAAGTTTAAATCTGAGTGTCCTATTAAGACCATTCACTATATGGAACTGGTCTGCATATAAAATGAATGAGCACTTCAGCTGAGTATTTAAAGGCAGATCTTTCTCAAAGCTTTTTGAGTGAGGTGCAGATTTTTTTTAAATTGTGGAAAGAAACAAAATGTCATTCATGTTGGCCCAGCTGAGAGACCTCTACCTTCAATGTTCTGCAAAATATGTTTTTGCTTTGCACAGGTTAGTAAAAAAAAATCTACACTGAAAGCAGTCAACACTGAAAAATGACACACTT
Source organism: Erpetoichthys calabaricus (assembly GCF_900747795.2). NCBI lineage: Eukaryota > Metazoa > Chordata > Cladistia > Polypteriformes > Polypteridae > Erpetoichthys > Erpetoichthys calabaricus. The sequence continues at coordinate 289,633,633 of NC_041394.2, read as the reverse complement.
GAATGATGAGAATGAGTCTTAGTGTAATGGTCCAACAAGCAAGAGATTAAAAAAGATGAACAATTTGTCAAGGGTGTAAAAGAAGGCTGTGATGCCCACTTCATTAAATGCTATCTAATACAAGTGAAGAGATTATTCAGAATGAATGACAGCACAGATTCTCATCTTATAAAAAACTAAACAATGTGGGTGGATTTCAGTCACTTGAAAAAGTGTGAAATCACAGAACCTAGCAGAGTGCTTGAATAAAACAGCTGAATACAAATGCTTACAATAATCACTAATCGACTTTTACCTTATTGCTTATGCAAACCAACATGTACCAATTTTCATATGAGACATGTACAAGTCATAGTGAGGCCATAGAGTGTGATTTTACTGTGTTATCTGAAATTTTTGGAACAGCAGTAAATGTGAACCTATGTGGTCCTCACTTGTTCAGATAATTAAATACCTCTACATTTTTCCACATTCAGATATCACTATTTCTTTAAAAAATGAGATTAAAAAATGAAATTAAAAAAATAACAATATATCCATCCATCCATCCATTGTCCAACCCACTGAATCCGAACACAGGGTCACGGGGGTCTGCTGGAGCCAATCCCAGCCAACACAGGGCAGGAAACAATCCTGGGCAGGGTGCCAACCCACCGCAGGACACACACAAACACACCAAGCACACACTAGGGCCAATTTAGAATCGCCAATCCACCTAACCTGCATGTCTTTGGACTGTGGGAGGAAACCGGAGCACCCGGAGGAAACCCACGCAGACACGGGGAGAACATGCAAACTCCACGCAGGGAGGACCCGGGAAGCGAACCCGGGTCCCCAGGTCTCCCAACTGCGAGGCAGCAGCGCTACCCACTGCGCCACCGTGCCGCCCATAACAATATATCTACTTATATAATAAAACACAAAATGGTTCCCCTCTGTCTATGTAAAGTGCTTTGAGCAGCAAGAAAAGCACTATATAAATGTAATTAATTATTATTATTATATGTGTGTCCAGTCCCACTGAGCAATCTGAGTGGTCTGTTTGACTTTAGTGTAGTTGGCCAGTTTGGCATTTGTGACATGACAAAAGAGGATGTGTGAGTATGAGATGCATGAGGAGGATAGTAAAGGTATATGAGACATGCTGGGAGAGTTGCCTTCAAAGACGGCAAATATAAAACCAGACGGGTGGTGAGAAAGGTGCCTCAAAATAATAACAGAGTCTGAAAAGCATACTTTATGGGAACACGCTTGACAGAGAGAGTGCAGGTGAAGAGACTGTAGTAAAGGCATAGGAGGCACTAAGTAAGTTAAGTATAAAAGGTAAGTATAAAACTGGACAGCAGGCGAGAAAGGTGTCATGAAAATAATGACAATCTGAGAACCAGGCTTTACTAGAACACACCCAAGAGAATGAGAGCCAGTTAATAATAATTCATTGCATTTATATAGCGCTTTTCTCACTACTCAAAGCACTTAGCAATTGCAGGTTAAGGGCCTTGCTCAAGGTCCAACAGAGCAGAGTCCCTTTTGGCATTTTACAGGATTCAAACCAGTCACCTTCTGATTGCCAGTGCAGCTCCCTAGCTCAGAGCCACATTTACACAAGCAAATACTGAGGAAAGGTGTTGAAGGTGCATGTAAGACAAAAAATAGCAAATATTTTTTATTTATTCTACTATACTATTCTATTCTATATGTGTCTTCGAAAGGGAACCGTGTCTAGTATGTACATACATATGTACATAAATAAAATTACTATATCTAATTGGCTGGCTGCCCTGTTAATCCTTAATTATCAGTTGTAATCTTGTTCTAGGAAACATGACAGATGGAATCTTCCAAAACTTTGGCTGTTAATATTTCAAAATAGCTGCTACTAGGGTGATATTACCTTTTATAATTTACTGCCATGACATACAAGGAAATAGTGATTATCTCTGTTACCTGTCAGCTCCAGGTAATTTGCATGTCTGTGGCATGTGTGTTGGTGTCCTAGAGCTCCAGTTTTTTCAATCATCTCAAAACATCAGGTAATAACAACATTCTGACCCCATATCAGTGATGGTAGATGTGTGTCAAGATGCCACATGTTGAAACTATATCCCATGTAGACTTTTTGCTTTATGCAAGATTCTGCCAGGAAAATCTGCTTTTACTCATGTCCTTTTAAAAAGGCAAAAAAGCTAATTTAAAAAGGGGATCATCTGAAAAATAATTTAACATTTGTATTACATTCATTTTTAGGCAATATATAGAGGAAGGTATAATGCAGAAAAGAAGCTCTCCTCTAGAATGAAACTGAATTAAAAATTTGCCCTTTTTACTAATAAAAGAGAGAAGATCTCTCCAGTCCTGAAATTCATCAGAATTACTAATCATACATCCTTTAATAATATATTGTGAAGCATATAAAGATATTTAAGCATTTATTGACATTGTTTACAGCACTTAAAAAAGGACCAGTTTTATATAAAATTAATTTAATTTCATGAAGCAATAATTGAATGCAACACTTATTCTTCAAGGAAGTTTAACAGGGAAAGTTCAACATTCATTGAGATTCACAAATAGAGCAAGCTGTATATATTTACAATGTAAAAAAAAACAACTTCCTTTTAAATGCCCTGGTGAATTTACAGTCTTTTATCTTAAAACAGAGAGACAGGGTGTGAGACCTCAATTATTGATTAATTTACTGTTTCAAATTTATTTTGAGAGCAGTCATTTCAATTTGTATATTTTGTATATTTTTCACTTTTAATTATCCAAAAACGGTTCTTGACTCCAAATCAAATCCCCAGTAGAAGTTATAGAAGTGCTAATAGAACCATGCATGCAACAGGGAGCACACCACATTTAACGGTTGTGTGAACCACTGCCACACCAACTCACTTCTCCTGAGCATCAGCTCATACCAGTGTATAGCAAGTTAAGTGTAAATGCAAGCAGGAAATACAAAAAGTCACATAACTAGAAACTGAATTTGAAGAGAAAAGGAACTACCTAAACATAACTGTGTAAGCTGTTATGCATACACTGAAAAAAAACCTGCTGGGTCTACTTTTTATAATTATGACAACTGTAAGAAAGTTTAATAAGGTCACGCCCTAGACCAGAAGTGGTTGCCTGTTCACAAAAGACTTATCTTTTCACCATATTGGTTTACCTACAGCATGTTTGTTTGTTTATTGTTATCAATTGTTTGTTACATCAACTAAAATATAAAATACTGGAATTCAACAGTCTCTTATGTCTAGTCATCTGACCGTGACTCCTGCCCTCGGCTTTCTGTCAGCTAAACCCTGCAAATTAGCACATTTCCAGAGGTCCCTGAAACTCCTCTTTTACAAAAACTATAAGTAGCTGTAATATATAACACATGTGGACATTTAACATTCTCATTTTTTGTTATTACATTAAAGAGTTTTTTGAAAAAAGTAGGTTATTGGATCTACCTTATGAAAGTAACCTCATAAAATTATAAGGCATGAAACGATCCATTATTGGGTACATTTTTTTCATTTTTTGAAGCAGCCTCCATCCAATTTGCAGAAGCCAACCCAAACAGACTAGACACCTGCATAACCAATTACACTCATGGGAAAGGCGCTATATAAATAAAATTAATTATTATTATTATTATTATTATATATTGCATACCCACCCATCTTCATTCACATGGAGAATACATGCACACTGTTGTGATGTATGGTGTGTAATTGGTGTGCCAGATTATTGAAGACACACAAGTCTAAAGCCACTTTCATAACTACATATATTTAGCAGTTGAAAAGATATTTTTATGTATAAAGTCTTGGTGTTTGAATGACACTGCACAAATGAATAGGAAACCCCAAAATTCACTGTGAAAACCATGGTCCTTTATGTGAATTAGCTGCATTTATACACATGATTCATTTGTTTCCAGGAAAAATGCCTAAAAAACTGCACAAACAATCTGGAAAATGTCTAATAAAATTGCACTCTGTCCATACCCACTCTTTCCAACCGGAAAATTAAAAAAATAAAAATAAATCACCTGAATGAGCCACTCTGCCTCTTTGGCAACATTATTGTATAACATTATAATGAAAATCATGATTAAATGACAATGAAATTTTCTTGCTCTGTTTGAACATAAATGGACCAAGTTACTGTGAAATCTGACAAAATTATGTCAATTGCATTTGAAACAGATACATACAGTTTACAACTGATTTTCATTTGAATTAACTTAAAGTTGCTGTTGTCACACACGTGCGCATGGGAGGCAGCTAAAGGGCTTGAGTAGGGACAGTTCCGAGACATACCGGGATGTGGCAGAGTGCACGGACTCTTTTTCTCCCTTTGCCTGCAGACCATTCACGAGAGATTCCACCTGGTCCTCTTGACGTCACTTCTGGGACCGAGCCAATGGAAGAAGACCTTGCCGGCTCCGGCCCCTGTGATGTCATGTCCGGGCTCGCACAAATGGCAGAAGACCTACAAGAGCCCAACCCCTTTGACTTCACTTCCTGTCTTCCCCTTTAAAAGCCTCCACCTTTTTCCTATTCCTTTAGTTCTGTTTGGACTCGGTTTTGTGCACATCAGTGCTGTATTATTCAGAAAGCAACTTTGCAGCCAGGAAACCAAATTATACGGGTGGCTGCCCCATACCTTTAAATGACTCTGTCTCGAGTTTGTGACACTGTATAATGGCAAATTTCTCCTCATTTTTAAGGTTATAAACATTAAAATTTAAAGTCAAAGTTATTTCTTCAAACATGGCATATTTTAGTTTGGCTTAAAAAGTAAAGCACATTCACCTTTATTTCAAACACTTTTGTTAACATCAACAAAAAAAGCAGCTAGTGGAACGTTAATGATATGTTTGTAGAGTGGGATGCCAGTCGAGAGCTACAGTATGTACCCAGTGGCCAAACAATAACATTCAGGATTAAAGTAAACAGGATTATTTTATTCTTTTACAGATTTAACAAAAAAAAATATATATATATATATATATATATGGCAGCTCCCCTGGAGTGTAGCGGTGCCCCGGATTCCCACAGGGCAGTCTGGGACTTGGAGTTTGGTTTCTCAGACCTATTGGGTACCGTGGGTGCCGCCAGGAGGAGCTGTGAATGGACCGGAGGAGCCATGCCTCATCCATAGCCCGGAAGTACTCACAAGTCACAAGGACAGAAGCTCTGAAATACTTCCGGGCTGAAGAAAACAGCCAGTTCTCCATCTGAACCAGAAGTGCTGGCAAGTCAGGTGGGCAGAAGGATGGAAGCACTTCCGGGTCAAGAACTATATATATATAAAGTTATATATATAATATATATATATATATATATATAAGAACTATATATATATATATATATATATATATATATATATATATATATATATATATAAAGGACTACTGTGAACCCAACAAGTGATCCAGTCAGGTGGAGGTGGACAAAGCTTGCTGGGAGGTGTGGAGGAGAGAATTGAGAGTATTGTATTATTGAGTTTATTGCTTCTAATATTGTGGCTGTGGTGCTGGAAGGGCGCTATTTAGGAAGAAAATTATTAAAAGGCTTCTTATTGCTTTTACCTTGTGTCCAGAGCATCTGTCTGTTGGGGTTAAAGGGGCACAACGACCTCTAACATCTGACAATATATTTATTGTCACACACGTGTGTTTAGGAGACAACTAAAGGGCTTGAGTACATGTAATTCCACTCCAGACCAGGGGGTGGCGAAGTTCACTAATTCTCCTTCTCGATCTCTTACAGACCATTCTAGGGAAATCCCGCCCTGCTCTGGGGCAGCCAACGATGTCACTTCCGGTTCCGGTCCTGATGACATCACTTCCTCCACTTGCCTTTAAAGCCACCATCTTGCTTCCAGTTAATCAGTTCTTCTCTGGACTCAGTAGTGTGAACATGTCTGTTCTTTTGACACAGTTTTGCAGCTGGGAAAAATTATATGGGTGGCTGCTCCAAACCTTTTCCATGTCTTACGGTCATTTTTGTGACAGTGGCATAGTCAACAGGATGATAAAAGCCCAGAAGAGAACGGGACCGGACCTGAATCATGACCAGGTGGAAGAGTACCAGGGATGAGCTTCCGGGTGGGGGTTTCGTCTCAGATTTCGAAAAGAACTGGTGCAGACTCAGCTCCATTTGTCTAATTCCGGGCCACATAAATTAAATAGGGAGAGTGTCGATGGGACACACAGACGTGGGCTGGCCTCTATGGGAGAAGCAACGGGGACTTACTGTATTATGTTCTCTTGGAGGAGAGAGCTGTCCTTCCCGCAGGGGCCAAGTCCCCAGAGCAAAGTGGGAATTCCCCAGACCAGCAGGTAAAGAGATTACAGGCATGGAGACTAGACCCTGAGCGGTCTACCCACGAGCAGCTTGATGCTCTGTGGGAAACGGTGGCGGGTTGGTTAAAGCCCACCTTCCACATTGTGAAAAAAGTAGCCTGTTTTATATTAATAAATAATCTGCCGGAACATTTCACCCAGCCAGTCTGGGGAGTCTTCTCTACTGTGAACGAGCTCATCGAAACATCTAGGACAGCCTCGCAATTTGGGAGAGCAGAATGGTCCTTTAGCGGACGCTGTGGAGATTACGTCCCTCCTAATCTGCCCTCTCAGCATATATCGGAGTTTGCACCGGAATCCCCAATTCCACGGGCACGGCTCTCCCTTAGGAGCAAGGCGGAATGTAAATGGAGAGCGGGGGCTGGATTATGTGTACTTTCAAACCCCTTGTTAATGGCTCATATGGGAGAGGTACAGTGATCCCTTGCTATATCGCGCTTCGCCTTTCGCGGCTTCACTCCATCGCGGATTTTATATGTAAGCATATTTAAATATATATCGCGGATTTTTCGCTGCTTCGCGGGTTTCTGCGGACAATGGGTCTTTTAATTTCTGGTACATGCTTCCTCAGTTGGTTTGCCCAGTTGATTTCATACAAGGGACGCTATTGGCAGATGGCTGAGAAGCTACCCAACTTACTTTCTCTCTCTCTCTCTTGCGCTGACGTAGGGGGGTGTGAGCAGGGGGGCTGTGTGCAGCTGCTTCCTGAAACGACATGCTGTGCTGCACGGAGCTTCGCATACTTAAAAGCTCAAAGGGCACGTATTGATTTTTTATCTCTCTCTCTATCTCTCTCTAACTCTCTCTCTGCTCCTGACAGAGGGGGTGTGAGCTGCCGCCTTCAACAGCTTTGTACCGGCGGTGCTTCGCATACTTAAAAGCCAAAAAGCCCTATTGATTTTTTTTTTGACTGCTTGCTTTGCACTCCTTTGAAAAGGAAGATATGTTTGCATTCTTTTAATTGTGAGACAGAACTGTCATCTCTGTCTTGTCATGGAGCACAGTTTAAACTTTTGAAAAAGAGACAAATGTTTGTTTGCAGTGTTTGAATAACGTTCCTGTCTCTCTACAACCTCCTGTGTTTCTGCGCAAATCTGTGACCCAAGCATGACATTCTAAAAATAACCATATAAACATGTGGTTTCTACTTCGCGGATTTTCCTATTTCGCGGGTGGCTCTGGAACGCAACCCCCGCGATGGAGTAGGGATTACTGTAGTTGTAAACGGATTTAAAGTGGAAGCTCTTTAAATGTTGCCTGCAGCAACATTTCCATTGTTGATCGTTGGTAGGTACTGCCGCGACATTGGTTAAAAATAAAGGCCAGTATAACCTGTGTGCATGGGGATATCCGCTTCTATAAATCCGCCCGATGTTTTATCAGCAAGGGAGGATCAGTTAAAAGAATCACCATAGCAGTCCTCCCAAATCCACCTTTTGCTGTAAATCTCGGATGGGACTGGTCTGATAGTAAAAGCGGTGAAGTTCTAACCCCTCATAAACTTAACTTGGGCCTATTAACAAACCTCCGTCACAGGTTGTCTCCACACCGTGTACTCAGCCGGCAGAGAAAGATATGGGAGACCAAGAGGAGGATGGGGAGCTTCCCAGGCCGTTGCAGACCATTGTGTCATCTGTCCACGTCTTGACGGAGCGGGATGACTCCCTGCCCTTTGAGGTCAGAGTGGACCCTCTCTCAGACTTGTTTCCAATTTAGACAAACGCCAGCCTTGTTTAAAAGGGAACAATGGAATGATGATTCCCTTAAATTTGCAAAGAATGCAGTGGTTCTCGTCAACGGCCAAGGCATACATCAGCCCATGCCACAGGGGCCCCACTTTGTTGTAGAAAGTAATTTATTATATCGGGTCAGTGAACATGAGGGGGGGGGTGCGGAGGCTGTGGCTAATCCCACAAACTTTCCGGTGGCAGGTTTGTGAGTTAGCACACGCCCAACTCCTAGGAGGCCACCTGGGCACCGAGAAAACATTACAGCGGATCAAGTTCCGATTCTATTGGCCGGGAATTAACAAGGAGGTTCACCGCTTCTGTATCTCTTGTCTGGAGTGTCAGCTGCGACAACTTCCTAGAAGGGACCGTGCTCCTCTTGTTCCCCTTCCCTTGATTGATATCCCGTTCGAAAAAATAGGGGCCGATATAGTGGGACCCCTGGAACCCTCGGCCTGAGGACATAAATATATATTAGTCCTCGTGGATTATGTGACCCGGTATCCAGAAGCTGTTCCGTTGCGCTCAGCTAATTCTAAAGCCATCACACGGGAACTAGTAGGGGTCTTTTCGCGAGTTGGTATTTCTAAAGAAGTCCTTATGGACCAAGGGATGCTGTTTACCTCGGAGATGTTCAGGACAACGGCTAAGTTACTTAAAATAAAACACTTAAAGACCGCGGTGTATCATCCTCAAACCGACGGTCTAGTAGAGAGGTTTAATCAGACTCTCAAACAGATGCTTCGCATGGTGGTCAGCGGGGATGGAAGGAATTAGAATCAACTCCTTCCCCTCGTATTCTTTGCCTACAGGGAAGTCCCTCAAGCCTCGACGGGGTTCTCACCCTTTTAATTATTATATGGATGACAACCCCGGGGCATAATGGACATTTTAAAAGAAGGTTGGGAAGGAGAGGCTCTTCCCTCGACTAATAGTTTGGAGTATATCGCACAGTTACGCAATAGATTTGAGAAAATTCGACCCATATTAAAAAGTCACATGGAGGAGGCGCAAGCAGCACAGGCCCTCTATTATGACCATGGCACGATGCTTGGGGAATTCCTACCGGGGGATCGGGTCATGGTGTTGGTTCCCACCTCCCATTCTAAACTACTTGCCCATTGGCAAGGACCATACAAAGTTAAGGAGAGGAAAAGGCTCGTCAACTATTTGGTGAAACAGCCCAATCGTCGACCGAGCGAGCGGATATATCACATGAATCTGCTGAAACCGTAGAAGGAAAGGGACCCTGATCCCTCCTCCGGCCAGCCCCGCTCATTCCTTGCTCAGACCAACACACTTAACTTCAGCTCTAATTTGAATACCCGACAGAGGCGAGAGCTCGAAGCAGTTATCTCGTCCATCCCAGAGAGACGAAAACCATGGAAGGACCTCTCTGATTGCCAGTGATATTGTGACTGAACCCGAAGTTATAATCCGAGAGCTCCCTTATTGTCTGTCCGAGGCAAAGAAGGCTGAAGTGGAACTTGAAATCAAGTGCATCCTGGACCTAGGAGTCATAGAGGAAAGTTATAGTCCATGATCCAGTGCAATAGTCTTCGTTTCTAAGCCCAATGGGAGTTGGAGGTTTTGCAATGACTTCCGTTGGCTTAATCAGGTCTCATAGTTTGATGCTTATCTGATGCCTCGAGTGGATGACCTCCTTGAGAGGCTTGGACAGGCCGAGTATCTGACCACACTTGACATGACCAAGGGGTACTGACAGGTTCCTTTAATGGACTCCGCAAAGGTTAAGACTGCGTTTAGCACCCCTAATGGGCACTGGCAGTATCATGTTCTTCCATTCGGGTTACATGGGTCTCCTGTGACTTTCCAGCGTCTGGTGGACAAAGTGCTCCGTCCCCATAACACGTATAGTGCTGTCTACCTGGATGACGTCATCATCTATTCCAGCACCTGGACGGAACAGCGTATTACGGTATTACCGAGCGGTATTACGGACGCTGGGTGAAGCCGGTGTTCAGATCAATCCAAAAAAAAGTTTTTTTGGGTTGAAAGAAGCCAAATATTTGGGTTTCCTGGTGGGTCGTGGTACTGCGAAGCCGCAGTGCTCTAAAATAGATGCCATTTTGAAATGGCCCCGTCTGCGAACCAAGCGTCAGGTCCAAGCATTTCTCGTTTTAGCCGGGTACTACCACTGGTTTGTACCACGCTTTTCAGAGGGAGCTGTGCTCTTGAGTGATTTAACAAAGAAGAGGGCTCCCAACGTTGTGGTATAGACCGATACGATGGAAGCTGCATTCAGTGACTTAAAAAGGGCCCTGACGTCGGCACCTGTTTTGAAAGCCCCTATCCTCCACACAGATGCTTCAGATACAGGCCTGGGAGCAGTGCTGAGCCAAAGCGTCGATGGTGCTGAACACCACGTCATGTTCCTGAGCCAGAAACTGCTGTATCGGGAGACCAGGTAAGCTATATGTAGTATTATAACGTTCTGCCGTAATGAGAATATCATGGGCCGCCACTTGGTTTTCAAGTTATGGACACGTGTATATAGAAGTGTGTCATGAGCATGAGGCGGCTATGCAGTGTCCGCAACGGATGTGGCCATCCGCCGTGCATAAGATACCGAATTGACATTGCCAGGTGAAGGGGCCACCGATTCTTTCTCTGCCCAGGGCCACCACAAGCCTAGAGCCGCCCCTGCTAAGGCTACACAATAATAAGGACCTAGCTAAGAGGCTAAGACTCTAATTCTACACTGTTGTATGGAGACTGTATGAAAATAAATTGCTTTTCTTTAAACTTTAAACTTTAAGTGTTACATTTTTTAAAGTTTTCAGTATTGGAAAGAAAGCTACAGTAACTTTGTATAATAGTATGATAGTATTTGTTACAGTGCGGCCCGCTGACGCATGTATGGCAGTCGAAGCAGCCCACCAATGGTAGTGAGTTTGACATGCCTACTGTAAAGCACTTTAAGCTACATCATTTGTATGAAAATGTGCTATATAAAATATTGTTGTTGTTGTTGTTGTTTATCAGTTGCCACTTTTCAGGGAACTGGGTGACAGGTCAGGAATGTCTCAGCCAAGCTCCACTCCATCATGCTTGCTGTGCTGGAAGTCATTAACTTTTAACTAACGTTTTTGCATGGTGTGTTTGCACATACATACTGTAAAACACAACATGTTTTTACCAACATAAAAAGGCAGTCTGCAGCAGTGTTCAGTCCTCCTAATGTAATCAGAGAAACTTACTGCACTTATATTGCCATAAGGGCACCTAGTGAGAATGAAGCTACTTTTGTTAACCACAAGCAGAGACATTCCATTAATGCACCATTCATCTGCTATTTTAACAGTGCTGCAGAGGTGTTATTGTGTCGCTTTACAGGGTATGTCGATCGCTTAGTAGTGCTCCATGTTTCACAAGGGATTGTGTTTATATTGTGTCATTGTTTCTTGATGCTGTAAGCTTCATGATGAATTTCCTGCCAACCCAATCCTGCTCTAAAAGATGAACTCTGTTTTGATTCTGCACATATGTTATACACTTCCTCTTTTTGGCTTACATGTGTTTTCACACCTGGGGCCTCGTGCATAACACTATGCGTAACATTCACACCAAAATATAACGTACACCGCATGTTCCCTACAGGAAAGGCTCTGAAGCATTTGCAGAATGGGAGAAGTGCAAAAAGACTGTGCACATGGCTGAGGCAGCATGTGCTATAAATGTTCTCCAAGACTAGATCCTCTGTGCTCTCGACACAATCCGCCATAGAGCTTTCCGATCAGCTGCTATACAACTGTGATTCCACAATCGGATACAGTGGGTTAAAATACTCTGAGTGGTGCACTGAGAGTAACAACGCGAAAGCAGCTGTGGTATTTGGATTAGTTTGGCCATTTTGTGGACCATTATATTGCTACACGTTGATTACAATCAGATGCCTTAAATTTGCAAACGATAAGCGGTTAATTTCAGTGTATTTGATAAAGCTGCGTCAGGGATGTGAACCTAAAAAAGAAAGGGAAACCACACAGGAACAGTAGCACTGCTTTGACGCTGGGCGCCACCAGTTTGCAAAACTGAGCAGAAAATGTGCGGAAAACTTAGCTTTACACCAAGTTTAGTTTTTATACATCGCAATGTGAACGTGGAAATGGGAGTATGCAACATTTTTGTGCATATGCACCATTTATACATGAGGCCCCTGGTGTGAAATGTTTCACTTGTGGCCTTAGCTTTCTGATTTTGGAGCATTTTGGATTCTGGAATTTCAAATTAGAGATACTCAAGTCAAGTCAAGTTGGGGAGCATGCACTGGTATAGCACGTTGCTGCACCCACTACACAACGAGACAACTCAGGATCCCGGTTGGCAACCCTCCCAGGTAGACACGCAGCCCAGTCCCACCCTCCGGAAATGACCCTCTATCTACCACAGCCAGGTTTTACTTGGGTGACCCCTTGGCCTGGTCCAGCCACTGGAGTTCCCAACAATGAGGATCTTACAAGCCAGATCACCTTCGGGGAATTGCACCACATGGCCATAGTGCCGTAACTGGCGCTCCCACACAATGCAGGTAATGTACCTCATTCGGGACTCCATGACCGACAGCTCATTCAACACAAAGTCAAACCAACAGTACCCAAGGATTTTACAGAGAGACACAGTACCAAAGGAGTCCAGTCTTCGTCTCAGGTCACTGGATAGCGTCCATGTCTCGCAACCATATAGCAAGACAGGAAGCTCCAGGAATCTAAACACCAGGGGCCTCATGTATAAACGGTGCGTACGCACAGAAATGTTGCGTACGAACCTTTCCACGCTCAAATCGCGATGTATAAAACCTAAACTTGGCGTAAAGCCACGCACATTTCTGCGGTAACTCATACCTTGGCGTACGCAATTTCTCCGCTCGGTTTTGCAGACTGGCGGCACCCAGCGTCAAAGCAGTGCTACTGTTCCTATGTGGTTACTCTTTCTTAGATCCACATCCACGGTGGCGGCTTTGTCAAATACACTGAAATTAACCGCATATCGTTCATAAATTTAATGCACCTGATTGTAATTAACCTGTAACAATATAATGGTCCACAGAATGGTCAAACTACTGTTCCTGTGTGCTCATCCTTTCTTTCTTAGCTCCACATTCCTGACGCGGCTTTATAAATATACTGAAATTAACTGCATATTGTTTATTAGTGTAATGCATCTGATTGTAATTAACCTGCTACAATATAATGGGCCAGGGAATAGCCATAGTATTCCAAATACCAGAACTGCTTTAGCGTTGTTACGCTCACTGCATCTTGTTCTTCTTTTTGCTGTTCCCGTTAAGGGTTGCCACTGCGGATCATCTTTTTCCATATTACTCTCACTGCACCACTCGGAGTATTTATATCACTGTATCTGAGTGTGAATCACAGCAGCAGATGATCGGAAAGAGAATTATCGGTATATAGTTTCAAGTACACACTACCTCAACCACGGCAAAAAGCGTCAAAGCCTTTCCTGTACGGACCTTGCGTTTCAGAAACAGTTTCATCCCAAGAACTATAAACGCACTCAATCACCTCACTGTAAACTTGCACTACAGTTATAATATTGCACAACCTGCGCTACTTTATAAAGCGCGTATGATGACAATATCATTTTTAAGATGAAATGCAGCAAAATATGTTGCTTACAGTATACAGATAAAACTTTAACTTCATTTAAATAATCTGTATTGTTAATAAATAAACATGTGAGGACACGGTGCCGCAGCGTATAGCTGGTTCAAGGATAGCTCCTGCCTTGCGCTGTATTCTTGCTGGTGCTGACGCGACACTGGAAGGATAGACGAATAGAATAATTAAACATGTACTACGAAGATATTTCAATGTTCCTTAAAAGTTTTGAAGAATCGGCGTTCTAAGCTTACAAATGGCTTAACGTCTATTACAGAGCTGATTGTGTGGCGATTGGAGAAAGAAAAGTATGGACAGGAATTGGAGGTTTGAAAGAGACAGTACTTCTGTAATAAATTATTTCATCGAAGGTCGCACATGGTGCAGCAAGCCTCTTGCGTGAGATATTAACAATCACTGCGTCACCGTGTTCCCATGTTTAATAACATGCTTTCATTCCTATCATCATGAAAATGGTATCACATATACATCTCAGTATTTTAATTATTCAGAGAGCTGTAATATGTCGAATGTAATGCATTCTGTGCCCTGTCGGAGAAAGAGAAAGAACGGAAGCACGTAGTGATTCACACACATAGAGCACATAGAAGATCAAACACAGAAAAAAGCATTTAACATGCTACTTGAGAAACTAGTAAAATAAACGATTTTAAGATGAAGTTTATGATGTTCTACTTTAATGGCAAAATAAACAACGTGATTAAAGTGGAAATTTCGAGATTAAAGTTGACATTTCGTGCTTTTTTCCCACTGTGTGCCTATGTTTTTTGTTTGTACCCTAATAAGCTTTCATATGACACTCAGACGGTGGGCTACGACTCGCCTTTTCACAGCGACTTTGATATGTGATTTCTTTTTTATTTCGGGCACTGTGCGACTTTGTGAAGTTGAGCCTTCGAGTTTCTCCGACACTCTGTCTCTCGATCAGCTTCCTTTTGTTGATTATACCACTGTTTAAACCAACAAATAGTACGTTTTTCCTTTGCCTCCACTTGGTATTCGCTGAAATTCTTATATTTACTCCCGTGCTTTTCCCATTGTCTTTTCACAGAAGGCTATTTATATTGATTTGCATATTCAAAGAGGCGTAATTCTGGGAGGAGTTGGGGCGGGACAGAAGGCGCGTGTACGTGCGTTACTTTTCACGCAAATCGGGATTTATGTAGTAGAAGAACGTGAAAGTATGCGTGTGCACAGATTCCAGGTCGCGGGGGCAGCAGCTTGAGCAGAGATGCCCAGACTTCCCTCTCTCCGGCCACTTCTTCTAGCTCTTCCGGGAGAATCCCGAGGCGTTCCCAGGCCAGCCGGGAGACATAGTCCCTCTAGCGTGTCCTGGGTCTTCCCCGGGGCCTCCTCCCGGTTAGACGTGCCCGGAACACCTCACCAGGGAGGCGTCCAGGAGGCATTCTGATCAGATGCCCGAGCCACCTCATCTGACTCCTCTCGATCCGGAGGAGCAGTGGCTCTACTCTGAGTCCCTCCCGGATGACTGAACTTCTCACCCTATCTTTAAGGGAAAGCCCAGACACCCTACGGAGGAAACTCATTTCAGCCGCTTGTATTCGCAATCTCGCTCTTTCGGTCACTACCCATAGCTCATGACCATAGGTGTGGGTAGGAACGTAGATCGACTGGTAAATTGAGAGCTTTGCCTTGCAGCTCAGTTCCAGGCCTCGCTCCAGAGGGGGGCCCCGGTGACCCGCGTCCGGGAAAGGGAAAACGTCGTCCAAAGTTTTGATTCATCATTGGAGGTTTGTTGAACCACTCTTTGTCTCATCCCTCACCTAGGACCAGTTTGCCTTGGGTGGCCCTACCAGGGGCATAAAGCCCCGGACAACAGAGCTCCTAGGATCACTGGGACACGCAAACCCCTCCACCATGATAAGGTGGAGGTTCAAGGAGGGGTGGAAGTAAGTAACAAGTCCAAAATGAGGTCTTCAGTGGTTATGCTTGTGTATTTGGTAATACCAGTCAGTCTGAAATGACGTCATCACAATGAGTGTGTGAACAGAAATAACATGGACAATCCCACAAAAGCAGTAAAAGAATTGTCAGATTTTACACAGAATGCAGTCCCATTAGTCTTTACACTTGGATGTAAGTACTTTGGGGGCAGAAGTATCATTTTTGTGCTATCCAACATCAGGAGACAGTTTTGTATTAAAACCCACACTGGATGGGAAACCAGGACAACGTAGGGTACACATTACACATACTATAATATACCTTCATTAAATCACGCAGGAACAATTTAGGAACAACAGGTAACCAAACATGAATGTGTTTGGTGCTTGTCCACAAAGCAGTAAAAACTCACTTTAAAACAGGGCCCGTACATGGACCGTGGCTGAGCTCTGATTCAAAACAAGATTCACTGTAAATGTACAACCAGCTGCAAAGAGAAATCAACAGGCAATGACTTGGATGCCTTCAAGTATTTTTTCAAACAGATGCCTATTTTAGGCAGTGAAAAGCATGTAAATGTAAACCTATATTAATAAATTAATATTTGATCATGATTATATTTTTGGAGCCAAGATAGCGCATTGTGACTTTCCTATAATTAACAGCCCTACATTAGTTCTGGTTTGTTGCTGACATGCACTCAGGTGGCTAGGTCCCATCTGAAGATAAGAAAACAGTAGGATGCACATCTCCCATCGCTTGAGAATACAAAGGCTAATTAATAAAGCTTCCTGAACTCGCCAATTACGAGGCCTTCTATAAAACACAAGGGTGACTCTTTCCAATTTTCTTTACTTCTGTTAGTAATAAGCACATTTTACCTGACAGAACTCCTTTGCAAGCATGTCTCTAATGAACAGATGACATCACAGTTCTCCAGCGCTGCTGACTCAGACAGCTTCAGATGGTTTTCAACTAAGAACTCTGTTGATTTCACTCATCAATATTCGTGCAACTATCCTTTTAAATTAAATAATGCACTTACAAAATAAAGAATTGCATATTACATTAATTTAGCTGGGCTGAAACAAGGAAAATGAACACCTAGCACCAAATACTGTAAGGAGGCTATAGCTGCAAGAACAACTGAACAAGAAGCCAAAATGGGGTTATCTGCAAGGTGATTTTCATTGCAAAAAGAGGAATATGTAAAATTAGGGTTTAGATCAATGAAAAAATAATTATATATGATGAAAATAAAAAAAATAGAAGCAAGTATAATATATAGCATATCTTCACTACATGTTCTGTTTGAGTTTTCTTTCCAGGCATCAGTTTTGTTCTTACATACCAAACAGGTATATGCTGAATTATCTAGCAACATTTAATTGGCCCAATATAAGTAGGGGTATGTGTTTGTTTGGGTATATGCATGTCCTTAGCAATGGACTGGCACACCATACAGAATCAGTTTCCGCCTTGAACCCAGTGCTGCTGGGATAGACTCCAGCCCCATAACTATTTACTATATTGAGTATGAAAATGAAGAATAGTTGGATTATTTTTAAATATTGTATCTTAAGGGGTTAACTAATCTTAAACTGTTAGACACCCACTTGGACAAACATTGATCTGACATTGTGCTGCATAACAACAAAGAGAAAACCTGCCTAATGGTTAAATATTCATCCCAAATTATTTGAGCATCATCCTCACAAATTTCAAGAAATTCACTGACCTGGAAATCAAGATCAGCAGGATGTGGAATGTGAAAACAAAAGTTGTGTCAATCATGGTGGAAGCATTTGGATAATCAAGAAAAGATGTAATGAAACCTTTCATTTGCTTCCAAGCCATTCATCAGCCAATGATGTGCAAAAGATTCATTTGATGGGTACAATACAATACAATACAGTTTATTTTTGTATAGCCCAAAATCACACAGGAAGTGCCGCAATGGGCTTTAACAGGCCCTGCCTCTTAACAGCCCCCCAGCCTTGACTCTCTAAGAAGACAAGGAAAAACTCCCAAAAAAAACCTTGTAGGAAAAAAATGGAAGAAACCTTGGGAAAGGCAGTTCAAAGAGAGACCCCTTTCCAGGTAGGTTGGGCGTGCAGTGGGTGTCAAAAGAAGGGGGGCAATACAATACAATACAATACACAGAACAGAACAAATCCTCAATACAGTATAAAATAAAAAGTTTTTTTAGAAGTAAAAAAAAATTCAAATTTTAGAAGTACGGAGCAGAATTTAAATCATAAAAGTACCACACAAAATCCTGTAAAATCTGCTTGGGAAAGTTATTTTAATCTCTTGTTGAGGTCTGCATATTCCAGTAACTACCATCAAACAACAGGAAAATGGAAGAAAAGGATAATAATAATATTTTATGTAAGGAACACATTCCAGATAATCAAAACACTTAACAAATAAAATATGCTAGGTAACTAAGGGGTTGGATGTCTCCAGTCCACCAAGAAGCCCACTCACTCACACAGCCACACTCACACTGGAACAGGTTAGAATCACCAGTCAACAAAACAAGCAGACTTCTAGAGATGTTACAGGAAACTTCCAGTACAACAGTTTTCCATCTAGGAAACACTAGTCAGGCAGACGTACCTCCCTCACGCAGCTCCCTCCAGTGGCACCCAGGGATCCAAACAACCAGGTTTGTAAATGGGGACTCCACCAGAGGCATGTTGCTCCCTAAATTACTGGTAAACACATGGCTCCCACTGCCCATTCATTATATAGTCCTTTTGGCCAGGAAAAATAACACCAACAATCTAGGCTGGGATGCCAGCCCATCCCTACCTTCTTTTACAAATGAATATATCATTTGGATTTATTTTTTCCACCTCCATTTCAAGTTGAGATTAAGTTCTAGATGTAACTTCAGTTTAAGTTATACTGAGACAGTAGTTTTAAGTGAAATCTGAAGAATGACCTATCCCAGCAACCAAAAGAGCAAGGCAGTAACCAGTGTTTGATGTGACAACATTTCAATACAGTTAGATTATATACATGTTATCCAGAAAATATAGCTGTGATTTTTTTTTGTTAGTGTAATACTCTTGTTATACGCATATACACTGTTTATAAACTGCATGTTATTTACTACAGAATTTATTAACTGGTGTTTCTACACCATTACAAAGTCAATAAAGTAAGATCTAAATAAAACCTGTCACCATGTGTGTGGAATCCAAGTGCACAATCATCCAATTAGACGCAGTGATTTCATTTACAGTCAAAGTTCTCAACTTTCGTTGAGTTGATATTTTCAAGTACAAACCTCAAATGGTACATTGTTCCATCTAAAATTGACAACAAAAGGTTAATCTAGCATTTTTATTTATTGCTAAAGTGTATAAGGCAGGGCATTCACATCAAGCGCCTTGAGTTTGCCTTCTACTGAGACATCAGTGTATACATTTATGACTGGAAAAGTAAATCAAGATGTCAGCTATAGACATGCTGAAACTAATGGGATTTTGCTGTGTTTTCCAATACAAGTAATATAAAAAGTGAGGAGAATAAAATTTACCCCAAATGCAGATTGTCTGGCTTGTCTGGCAAAATCTTATTAAAAAATATGACACCATAGAAAGCATGACACCACAAAGTACAGTACTCCACTGACAGTCAGGGAAATAAAGTTAAGTACAAGTCAAATAGCAAACATAAAGATAAAATACAGTATATTGTCAAAATGCCACACATTGGAGTTTGCAGTGGATCTACTGTATGTGGCCAGGGCTTGTTATTGTAAAGGAAGTGTTTACTTCAAGTAGAAGACATTTCTCAGGCAGCTCTTTGCATAAAATGGAAAACAATTAATTAAAGGTGAACACATGCAAAACCTCCCTGTTGAGGCTTTAGATCCAGAGAAGAATCTAAGCAATTATTATATGCTTTTTAAATATGTTAATGCAATTAATATACATGGTGGAAACAAAAATTATGCAACCACTATTGCCCTCCAGGAGAACCCCTGATTAAAGACAAGCAAAGACATCACATTTCAAAGTAACAGAGGGACTGTAAAACTGAAAAATGAAATGCATTTTACTAGTAATGCTATCAGTGGGCACTCTCTGAATACTTCTAGAAGAACATATTATTTTACTTATAATCTACTGTATATTTTTCAAATACTTTGATAAAATTAGTACTTTTTCCTCTTAACAATAAAAGAGCATACCACATAATTTTAAGGCAGAGAGTGCTGTATATTTTTAATGGGAAAATGAGGTGATTAGTCAGACATAGCAGTGTTATGTACACTAAAATAGGCAAATAACTAATGCCTAAGACAAAAGGGCAATTCAAACTTAATCAAAAAGCAATCAAAAGAGCTAAAACTTAAAAACTGCATATTTCTTAAGAAAGATATTCTCTCTTTTACTTTATATAGAACAAAACTTTCTGAACACATTGCTCTTTCTTATAAAGATGGGCCAACATGACTATAATATGCAGGATTGCAAGTATCCCATCTACTTTTTAAAAATCCCACATGGTCTAATTTAATAAAGAAGGAATAGCCCACTACACTTTCAATGCAAAAAGCTTTCATCATTGCCACATTTGTAACATAATAGAATTAGCTGAGAAATGAAAATATATGATTTGTGCATGCTTTGAGAACATGATGATTTGACCAACCAGCTGTAAGTTGAGTAAGTGGCGAGATTATTAGGTTTTCAATGAAGCGCCACACTCAGCAATGAAAAAGGAATATTTACCACATTTATTGTCAGATTGTTGTGTTCAAGGCTATAGCTGTTCATCCAACCATATATTTTCTAACTAGTGTATTCAGTTCAGGGTCACTGGGAGTGGCAGCCAGCTTCACTGGGTGCAAGACAGGAACCAGCTTCACACACATCCACAAGTTGTCTACACATCGTTACAAAATAAAATTTATAGTGTTCAAACTTCCATAGTCCCTAAACATTTATTAATGTTCTGAAGCACAAGGCAAATAGTCATATGACATGCAATATTTTAACAGAGCTAAATCATCTCAGAAACAAACAATTACCTGGGCCATTGAAAACAGCACATTTAATTCCTGAAAACATGAAGTTCATATCTTCGCTGTGTTTTTTGAAACTGAAGTAATGTTTATTTGTCATAACAATTAAAATGTGAGTAAAGCACATACAGTACATCATATATCTGAATTGTCCTGTAGAGAAAGTGATGCCGTCTCCACTTGATAGATAGATAGATAGATAGATAGATAGATAGATAGATAGATAGATAGATAGAACTTACACCAGAATGACTGAAAAAGAAGAAAATTAAAAAGAAAAAAACAAGTTTTGTATAATGCAAAGACATAAGCAATATCTTGGAAACAACAGAACAATTATAGGAATGATGAAATAATAATCTTAAATTGACAAGTCTAAATTCACAAAAAATGTCTTAAAAGAAGTCAAAGAGTTGGTCAAATCTAAAAAAGGAGAAAAAGATTAAAATATGTTGTTCTCGAGGTTCTATAGTATAGCTTAATCTTGAAACAGGACCTCAGAATGATGAGTGATCTAGCATGATACTATGTTATAAGTCAAGCACAATCACATGGAGATCCACAGTAAATTGTGTATAGTCCAGGGACAGACTACATGGCCACTTCGCAGAATTTAGCTAGATTTTGATCCTACCTTTTTCTGAAGATTGTTGGCCCCAGAGATTTATTTTTTTCTAAGACCTGAATCAGATTTTTTTTATTTGCCTCTTCTTTATTGACAAGAGGCTTGACTTCAATTTGCATTACTTCACAGATGTAAGTGCCTTAAACTGGAAAAAATGCAAAGCTTTTAAGTTTAATAATCTATCAATGTTTATTTGTTTAAATACACTGCACAACAATTTTTTTGAAAAGTCTTGCTTCCTGAAAAGTTTTTGCTGATTGTGACAGGTACTTACTGGGTATGCACAAATATCGTTTGGTTTTACTACATCACGTAGGAACTCTGAGACATTTATATGTTTACTGACAATAACATATTTAGTCACGTTTATGTTTCGCATAAGCTATTAAATTCAACAGAATTAAAAGTGTTTTGCTCCTGATTTTCTTTTGTATTCAATGTCTGGTGCATCACATTGCAGTGTCCAACAGTAGTCAGCAAGCATTGACGGATTCCAGTTGCCCTGGTATCGTTTCTCCATCGTAGCAATGTCCTGGTGAAACCTTTCACCGTGTTCATCACTGACAGCACCGAGATTTGCGGGGAAGAAGTCCAAGTGTGAGTGGAGGAAATGAATCTTGAGTGACATGTTGCACTTCATTGTCTTGTTTGCTTTGAGATGTTTGTCTACCAGCTGAATGTAGTTTGAGGCTCTGTAATTGCCTAGAAAATTGTCAACAACGTCCTTGAAGGCTTTCCAGTCATTTTTTTCCAGCCCAACTAACAGATCTTCAAACCTCTTGTCACTCATAACATGTCTGATCTGGGGGCCAACAAAAATGTATTCTTTGATCTTGGCGTCAGTTACTCTTGGGAACATCTGTCTTAAATAATGAAAACCTTCGCCTTGCTTGTTCAGTGCTTTCACAAAATTCTTCATGAGTCCCAGTTTTATGTGAAGAAGAGGCAAAAATGTCTTTGCTGAATCGACAAGTGATTCATGTGCCACATTTTTCAGTCCTGGAACTAACTTTTTACGGAGTGGCCAGTTCTGTTGAGAATAGTGCGACTCTTTGGCATGGCTGTCCCATTCACAGATGAAACAACAGTACTTTGTATAGCCGAGTTGCAGTCCTAGTAACAGAGCAACGACTTTAAGATCTCCACAGATATTCCAGTTGTACCTGCTATACTGGACGTGTTTCAGCAACAGTTCCAATTCTCATACGTTTCTTTCATGTGTGCTGCATAGCCAACAGGTACTGAAGGATAAACGCTGCCATTGTGTAGCAGAACAGCTTTCAGGCTTAACATTGACGAATCAATGAAGAGACGCCACTCTTCCGGGTTGTGATCACAACCCAAGGCCGAGGACAATCCTTCAATGTCACAACAGAAACAGAGACTGTCGACTTGTGCAAAAAATTTGGTTATATCATGATGTCAGCCTTGAAACACAGAAATTTTCATACCTGGTGACAGCAAACACCATTCCTGCAGTCTTGAACCCAGCAGCTCGGCTTTTGCTTTTGACAGACCCAAATCTCTGACCAAATCGTTCAATTCAGACTGTGTTATCAGATGTGGATCGCCTGATGAGCACGGTTCAAAATCCGGGTCAATATCACTGTCAGTACCCTGCATTGCAGTTTCTTCATCTGGTTCATCTAAGGTCCAATCCTCTGGTGGTTTCAGAATTGGAAGACTGTCGTCATGTGGCATGGGTCTCATTACTGAAGGCAGATTAGGATATTCAATTGACTTCTTGTTTTTGGCAGAGAAACCAGACACATTAGTCAAACAGAAGTAACAGTCTGTCACATGGTCTTTCTGTTCTCGCCATATCATCGGAACAGCAAACGGCATCGTCTTTCGAAAGCCTCTGAGCCAGGCTCTCAGACTGACAGAACATTTTGCAGCCAAAATACAGATGATAAACTTTCTTCACAAGAGCAGTCATCCAACGTCTCTAAGGCGCAAGTGTATATTCGCCACAGATATTGCAGAATGTATCGCGGCTGTTACGACATTGACGAGACATATCGCCCGACGCCAAAACGTCTATAGTATCAAGCTTACTTACTGTTATATTGCTACAGATATTATACTTTACTATACTGATACTATACATACACACTGACTATCTATATTAACCAAATGAGCAGGATTGGTATGCAAGCCACCTTTATAGCATGCTGAGACAGCATCAAGCTTGTTCAGACCTTGCCCAGGCATGCCCAGGATGTCAGCTTCTACAGAACAGCTTCCAACCTGACCTGATTCTATGCCTGGACATGCCCAGGCTGCACAACCCGTTGTTGATAAGTCACTTATGGGAGCGAAAATGTTTGGATACAAATATAAGAAAAAATCGGGACAAAAGTGAAGATTTCTCTGAAACGGTACATGCTAGGTAAATTTTGATGTGATATTCGTGATCAGCACCCAAAAATCTATAAGAAACACCCAACAGTGTTCAAGAAGCAAAAACTTTGTTGTGCAGTGATATCTGTGTATATATGTGTGTGTATAATTTATGTGCGGTCTTTGTATTTTACTGTTGTTGTTTTACATTAATAAATAGCCAGTACACTTGGAGGTCAACCCAATGATTAGCGTGCTATAAAAGGATAAAGTCAATTTAGTTGACTGGCAGGTCCAGGTGAAAACATATTAGCAGCACGTAGGAGATTTGCTCTAGGAGATGTAAAATGCCTCCAAATTAAGGGAGTTGCATGGTGATAGAAATACACCATAGGGAGATGGTTTTAATACCAGTAACGGCGCACTGCACAATAATGTGCAGTGAATACACTTGACTTATAGTTTTCATACTCTTTCTCTGTACGTTTAGCATTTGTTTGCTCAGAGGTTGTTGCGCTTGTTGCTTCCTGAGTGGCTCTTCTTTTCTCTACCCTAGCGGCCTCTTTTCGCTCAGTGTTTGTGTTGCAATTACTTAGTACGTTTTCTTTCATTTTTCACTTAAGCTGGCACTTAAGTCTTCAATCTACCTCAAGAATGATGTAAAATATGAAGAGGTAGGGGAAGTGATGGCGAAGGTGGTAGGGATGAGAACAGCATCTGTACACATGCACCGCATGACCGCCCTGCTGGCTTCAGCTAAGAGTTGATTCTATCCATCCATCCATTTTCCAACCCGCTGAATCCGAACACAGGGTCACGGGGGTCCGCTGGAGCCAATCCCAGCCAACACAGGGCACAAGGCAGGAACCAATCCCGGGCAGGGTGCCAACCTACCACAGGACACACACAAACACACCCACACACCAAGCACACACTAGGGCTAATTTAGAATCGCCAATCCACCTAACTAGCATGTCTTTGGACTGTGGGAGGAAACCCACGCAGACACGGGGAGCACATGCAAACTCCACGCAGGGAGGACCCGGGAAGCGAACCCAGGTCCCCAGGTCTCCCAACTGCGAGGCAGCAGCGCTACCCACTGCGCCACTGTGTCGCCCGTTGATTCTACAATAAAGTAAAATAAAAATAAAATGAGGAATAACCATGGAGGTCAATCATCACCCCGAAAGCGGATAGTAGACATCACGTAGTATAGGTGTACCAAATTTCAGGTCAATAGGTCAAACGGTTTGCGAGCTACAGGTGATTTAAAATTCTGGACAGACAAACGGACAGCCACGGTAGCATATTATATATAAAGAAATGTTAAAACTCACAATACTGAACTATGAATTAAAAATATATACTGTATATAAAATAAAAACTTTAACAAAGACGGAAAACAAGTGAAAATTTTGACTATATGATGGAATGCCATGAAGCATACAATGATTAAACAGTATACTCGGACTATTACCATTTTTGCGTGACTTAGGCTCATTGCTATAAACTAAGAGTAATTATCATATTGTTTTAAACTCTATCTTTATTGATTTGAATCTTGTATATTTTCAAATCCTAAAAAACAGATTGCTAGACATACTTTTGGAATTTATTTGCCTGAGGGTAATTAGGAACAGAGGGGTCATCCACCAGTCTTGGAAAGAAAACACTGATGTAATGCAAGTGCATGTGCTGCATTGATACTAAAACTTTAACTTGGTTATTAATACCAGTTTAAGGACTGATACTGAAACATCTTACTCCAGCCACTCTGCCTTGCAGCAGTTAAAGTTCACTTTTGAATCAGCCAGAACTTAGAGAGGGGGGTGGGGGTGGGGTGTTTGGGAAGGATCTTTTTTCCCCCATGTGTTGAGGGGGAGGGGCTAATTTCCCCATGGAATCTCCACTGCTTCGATGAGTGGGCTCATTCCAGTCAAGTCTATAGTAGATTAATGAACGGTAGGTGTTGACCTCAAAAATATTAAGTGCTTCTGAAAGTGGAAGAACATAACACTAAGTACAAGGTATTTTAAATGTACAGTTTACTTTCAGTACCGAAAGTACAGAACTGTTGGTTTTTAAAAAAAGAGTAATATGGTGCTTTTCCAGCACCTGTATAACATGTATCTCTAATGCAGATATGACAGCAGTGTTAAGATTATTGATTATCCATATAACCATTGTTAAATGTACTTGAAGAAAGGTCTTTTTAAGTGAGATGCATGTTGCGCATAAACAGAGAATGGAAAAAGAGTAGTGACAAGATCATCACCCAGACAAGACTCCTGCATTCCCAAAGAAATTGGCCAGATACAAGACTCAGTAGACTGAAAAAAATCTGAAGCAGCTATGCACAAAGACTTGAATAGACTCATCTTCACAAGAATCTGTATCCTTACAAAAAGTATCTTTAAAATAATCCTTTACAGTATATTTCTTACTTTTACTACAACTGTTTTACTATGTTTTATTAATTTTGCTTTATAGAAACAGTGATTTTATATTGTTTGTTTGGGTCAAAGCATAGCATTAAGAACTCCTGGTGTGGGAGACTACCATACCTACAAAGGTGTTTAATGATTGAGAAAACATTTTTTCAATGATTAGCAGTGAGGTGAGTGGGCATCTGCTTTGGTGACTGACACAGGTGCAGCTCAGGTCAGAAGACAGCCTTTTAGTCAGCTTATGCTGAGCTAGGAAGTCTCTTTGCTTGAAGCAGCTATCCTCGTGCAGGTAAAGCTGTACATGTGGAGTGCTATAAAGCATACAACATGGTTAACAATAACTATAGCATAGATAGGTGTACCAAAAAAACAAATGTAGAAACTTCTATGATAAAATACTCAAGGTATAGTGTTGAAACAACCTTGTGTAGATGACTACCATATACCCAAAGGGGTTTGTGGCTGAGAAATGACATTTTCAAAATCTGCAGCATGACGAGCTGCTTTGGTGTGTGACACATGAGTAGCTCAGGCCTGAAGACAATCATTTGGTCTGGTTATACCAAGCTAGTAAGTTCCTTGGACTGAAGCAGATATCCACACGCAGTTAAAGCTGTATGCATGGGTCACCATAACCAGAATCAGAATCAGAATTCACTTTATTGGCCAGGTACACTAATGTGTACCAGGAATTTGTCTTGGCAGAATTGATACAACATACAAAGACACCACATATTACAAAATTTAAATTTGAAAAGATAAAAACATAAAATGATAATTATGATGCAGTATAAATTGACAACACAAAATATAAGGAGATAAAATAGGATTAAAAACATCCAGGTAGTTTAGTGTGCAGGTATTCATAGATACTGTGTGGAAGTTCAAATCTGATTAGTAGGCACTATATGTTTCAAGTTAAGGTTTATGAAAAGTATTCCTTCAAAAAGTAAAGTATATATTCTAGCTGACTCATTTTTTGTGAACAACCACACAATTGAGATACAAACAGGATTACAGTACATGTTTGAAT
Source organism: Erpetoichthys calabaricus (assembly GCF_900747795.2). NCBI lineage: Eukaryota > Metazoa > Chordata > Cladistia > Polypteriformes > Polypteridae > Erpetoichthys > Erpetoichthys calabaricus. The sequence continues at coordinate 289,606,482 of NC_041394.2, read as the reverse complement.
CTAATCTCCACCCGAATCTAATCCGCATTCAGTTTTTGCGATTTCTTAAATGAAAAAAGTTAGTTTGCAGTTCTAATCCTAACCTTTCCTTCAACAGCCCCTTCACAGTTCGCGACACAATCTTTCAGTACTGAAACGTGGGAAGTCCTTGTTCCAATTTGTTGTGTACCGTAGTTATGGAAGAGGGACGCCAGAAATCTAAGACTCTCGTATAGAGCAAAGTTCATACGTGAAGTTATTCGTTATGCAGAGGAGAAGGGAAACCACAAAGCCGCTGCAATTTTTGGAGATGATGAAAGCAATGTTTGACTATGGTGGAAACACAAGGCAGCAATCAGCGGGTGTGAAGTGTCATGAAAGAAATTCACTGGACCCAAGAAAGATTGATTTCCTGAAATTGACGATGCAGTCTTCACGTTCTTTCAAGAGAGAGATACAAGACTGGATCCTTTGTGGGTTATGATCTACTTTGCGAGGAGGCGATGAAGAAGGCCAGATCTTTGAAGATTCCTCAAAGCTGTTTTAAAGCCAGTAAAGGATAGGCCATAAGGTTCATGTGCCGAATGGGACTGGTGTTGTGGTGTAGGATGACAATATGTCAGAAGCTCCCAAAAGATTTTGAACAAAAGTTGTTGAATTATCAGTGGTAGGTCACCAACATGAAGGAGACATGAAATTTTCTGATGAAGCAAATGGCCAATGTCGATGAAATGGCCATTTATCTTGATATGCCACCAAACTACACGTTGGCGAAGAAAGGCATGAAAGATATACTTTTGAAAATCACTGGGTGTGAAAAGCTTCACCTAAAAGTGATGCTGGCAGCAACTGCTGATGGGAGAAAACTACCACAGTTGCTAACTTTGAAAAGGAAGACTTTACCCAATCAGAGACATTTCTGAAGGACATTGTAGTCAGGGCACAGGAAAAAGGATGGATGATGGAGGAGCTGATGTTGGAGTGGCTGAAAATAGTAAAGGGTCACAGGCCTGGAGCCCTCTTAAATAAACCATCACAGCTTGTCCTTGATTTATTCAAAGGGCATCTCATTGATTCCGTGAAAGACCAGCTCCACAAGATGAAAACAGAGCTTGGTGTCATCCCGGGTGGAATGACATCAGTGTTGCAACCAATGGATGTATCCATTAACAAGCCCTTTAAAGGCAACACTATTTGACCTGGATTGCGGATCATATCCGTGAGTTAAAAAAAAACTGGAAAAATCAAAGGTGCAGCGCCTTCAGAAGTAGCTTGGTGGGTGTCGGCTGCATGTAAAGCCACCCGGGACAGCATTATCGTCTTTCAAGAAGTGTTGCATAAGCAATGCTTTGGACAGATCCGAAGATGACATTCTATGGGAGAACGATGGTGGAAATAAAGATGGAAGGAGAGCACAGATAACAATTCAGTTATGAGTGATGACGACGAGTCTGATTAATAATAAAGACTGATGCTTTTTCCCTTTTCTTTTATTTTTAATTCCTTTCCTTTGTGGAATAGGGCGGCCCGGACACAGACAGGCAGATACGTTTACAGCCATCACCACACGTTTATTTACACTATTTTACAAAGTCTTAAAGTGCACCGCCACACACAAACCCCAACAGTCTCCCAAAGTCCAGGCTTCTCTCTCTCTCTCTCTCTCAGCCTTCTCTCTTCCTTCAGGCCTCTCCTCGCCGCCTCCTCTCCGACCTCATCAACCTCCTCACCCGACTCCAGCCCTTAACGAGGGGAGGCGGCTCCTTAAATAGGCAGGCGGCTGACGACCACACCTGGCCACCTGCCACACCTTTCAGTCAAAAGACCTACCCCAAGAGGTGTAATAGTTAATAGCATACATATATTGTTGTTACGGCACGTACAGCTCTCGACCATGAATCTAATCCGCACACGATTCTAATCTGATTTTTTAGCCCTCTAACATTGTAAGAATTAGACTTGAAAATATACAGCATATGTCTTGGTACACAATCCAGTGAGACTATGCTGAAGTGACTATGCATAACCCCCTTGTTAGATTATGGCCTCTCCAACATAAGAAATATTTAACTGCATGACAAAAATGCAGAGAGAAGCAGATATCACTAGGGTAATGGAATATACTGCTCTCAGTGATAACATAATGTACCTGTATATTAAAAGTAACAAAACATAATTAATGAAGTAGTTACTTTAGGAAGGTATAATTACAACAGCTGGTAAGGAGATTTATTTCAAAACCTCTTATTAGAAAAGAATGGGGCATGCTTCTAATTAATATCCCTATAATATGGTACAGCACATAATGGGGCAATGAGGTTTCTGCTGCACATCCTCTAGAGATGATTAAAGGGTCATTCTTTTCATTCAATTATTTTCTGATCCCATTTTGTCAACAACAATGTCAAAGGGAGCCAAGGTCCTAGCAGTATGTGGGTGTAAGTCTGCAACCAAATCTGGATGGGATACCTGTCTACCACAGACTAACTGATAAGAATTAGGCCAAATGCATACTGCTCACAGGAACTCTTTTAGGAGATTCTTGACATGAAATTTTTAAAGTCAATAGTACGTCATTAATCATACGTTATTAAATAAAAACTGAAGACTTAAACTTCTACTGTAGGTCCAAATTAATTTAGATAATCCCATAAAGAAATGGAAACATGACTCGTGCAATAACCATTTGAATTAGTTGTAGTGCTGAAACTGAAAGATCTATAGTGACATTTTGCAATAGGTTTAGTGGTGACTTTGAAGATACTGTATTTCTAACAGTATAATTACCTGATGATGCTGTCATGATAGGCTCTGACTTCCAACAATTCTGAGCTGGATAAACAGGAATTGAAGAATGGTTGGAACATTTGTGGTCATAAGACCCTGAATGACAATATGAACTACAGAAACATATTAATGTCATAATGCATAAACAAAATAGATTAAATTGAGTTTAACATTGGATCTAAGTAACCTAACTAACTGGCATTCTGTTACCTGAAGAGTTTGTACTCTACATGGGAGAAAAAGGCTTACAGATTAAACAGCACTATACTCTCAACCTTGATAGCATATATACAGTAATCCCTCGCTATATCGCGCTTCGACTTTCGTGGCTTCACTCTATCGCGGATTTTATATGTAAGCATATCTAAATATATAACGCGGATTTTTCGCTGCTTCGCGGGTTTCTGCGGACAATGGGTCTTTTTACTTCTGGTACATGCTTCCTCAGTTGGTCTGCCCAGTTGATTTCATACAAGAGATGCTATTGGCGGATGGCTGAGAAGCTACCCAATCAGAGCACGCAGTTAAGTTCCTGTGTGCTGCTTATTGGCTCAGCGACGGAGTGCTGCTTATTGGCTCAGCGACGGAGTGCTGCATTAACCAGGAAGTCTCATCTCACTCATTCAGCATTAACGTGCTCCTTCTACTGCTTCAGGGGCCGTGTCCAAGCGCCAACAGAAGATGCAAATGATTGCAGAAAAGGTAAAAGTTCTGGATATGTTGAAGGAAGGGAACAGCTACACCGCTGCAGGACACCATTACAGCATCAATGAGTCCACAATTTTTTTTATTTAAAAAGGAGGAAAAGCATATAAGATCTACGGCCGCAGTGTCCTTTAACCAGGGCGCAAAACGAGTTGCAAGTGGACGTGATAAGGCAGTAGTCTGGATGGAATCTGTTTTAGGGATTTGGATTGAAGAGTGCTGGAAGAAGAACAACGGTGGTGCTACACAATCGCCTGAAGAGGCTCCTTTAGAAGAGCTGTAACGCTATCCTTTGTTGTGCAGTAAAATTAAACTCATCGTTATCGGACAAGTCGTCGTGTCATTGTTGGTGAGTAACCATAATTAATTATCTACGTAGAGTACTTATTACATGTACATAGTTTAGTGTCACTGTACACACATTTTACTGTATACAATTTTTCTTGCATTGTACGTATTTATTGCTGGTGGCCTGTCTGTCGTAATGGCTGTAACATATGTGATATCGGAGACGCTCGATATCTTTAAAATAATATTTAGGTTTTACTGTATATAAACTGTGTTTACATACATAATTTCAATGAATCTTACCTAATATCTAAGAGAATACAAAGGGTTTATGCTGTATAATTGTGCGGGAAATGTTTATAATAGTGTGGGAGAGTTTATAAGGGCTTAAAATATATAAAAAGAACCATATGAACATATGGTTTCTACTTCATGGATTTTCACCTTTCGCGGGGGGTTCTGGAACGCATCCCCTGCAATGGAGGAGGGATTACTGTAGTGCGTTCCACCTGTCTTAAAATATATAACAATAACTTTAACTGAATTAATCTGGTAAAGGACATTTTAGGGGTTTTTGGTGATGTACTAGTTTTAATTAAACGCTATATTTAATGTCATACCCAGGATGGGTGCCCATGAGGTGACACTCCTCTGGTCATGGGTGACTTCAATGCAGCCACTGGCACTGACAGGGCTGGCTATGAGGATTATCTTGGTCCCCATGGGTCTGGTGAACGTGGTGAAAGTGGCTCTATGTTCCTTGACTTTGCAAAAGGTCAGGGGCTGCGAATCTCTGGATCCTAGTTCCAGTGCCCAGAACTGCATCGTTGGACTTGGTACTCCAATACTGGTGGTGCGGTGAAGGAGATCGATCACATCCTTGTGGGTAGACACTGGAGGCTCTTGCAAAACTGCAGGGTCTACAGAAGTGCTCAGTTTGTGAATTCTGACCACAGACTTGTTGTTGCTACTCTTAGGATCCAGCTTAGGTCCAGAAGGTTACCACCTACTAGGAAAATGAGCCTGGACTTGGCCGGACTCCAAGACCAGGCTATTTCTAATGAGTTTGCACACAGTTTGTGTGAGGAACATGCAGATTTGGGTGCAACTGCCGATCCTAATGTGATGTGGGAGACCTTCCGTGACAAGACCCTGAAGGTTGTTGGATATCATTGAGAGGATTCGAAGCACATGGCTCAATGGAAACACTGGTCTGTACCGGGAACTGAGAAGGACGACTGTGAGGGCTCTGAGAGCAGATAAAGAGGCGTATGTTAGAGGAATCTGTGAGCAAGTGACACAACGTCCTGCTTACAGAGGAATCGAAGCATTACACACATCCGAATCTGTTCCTCGGAGAGTCACAGTCAGGGTGGCTGATGGAACGTTCCTTACGGATGACACTGCATTTGTGACCCGCTGGGCTGGCTACTTTGAGCAGTTGTTCAAAACTGATCCTCCGGCTAGGACGTTGGATATCTCTGAGTCCACGTCCTTGAGGCTGATCCTCCAATTAGCTGTGAACCACCCAATCTCACTGAGATTGCACAGGTGGTGAACCAGCTGAGGGGAGGAAAGGCTGCAGGGATCTGTGGTATCCGGAGTGAACTTCTCCAGGCTGGTGGTAAGGCTGTCCTCCTGGCATTGCAAGCAATCTTTGCTTCCATTTGGGAGACTGGCATCATCCCAACTGACTGGAAAATGGAACTTGTCGTCCCTATCTGGAAAGGGAAGGATGATCGCCTGGATTGCAGCAACTACAGGGGATAACATGGCTCTCGGTGCCAGGTAAGTTCCTTGCTAGGGTTGTCCTCAATAGGATCCGTGATCACTTGCTCACCTACCAGTGACCAGAACAGTCTGGTTTTATGCCTAAGAAGTCTACCATCCTGGCAAATGCGCAAACGCGAATATCAGCAGAGTTTCTTTGCAGCCTTTGTCGATTTTCGTAAAGCATTCGACTCCGTTGATCAAGCTGCCCTGTGGGACATCCTGATGGTTCGCAGGATCCCCTCGAGGCTGCTGGATATCATGAGCGGCCTGTACACTGGTACTGTGAGTGCTGTGCAGAGTAGGAGGCAGAACCTCTGTGTTTTTCCCAGTTGATTCTGGGGTTTGTCAGGGGTGTGTTCTTGCTCCTGCTCTGTTCAGTGCTTGTATGGACTGGGTGTTGAGCAAGGTTGTGGGGTCCAGCGACTGTGGGGCATCTGTTGGTGAAGAAAGGTTCATAGATCTTGACTTTGCTGACAATGATGTGATCTTCGTGGAGTCAATGGAGTCTCTGATCAGAGAGCTCGAGAGACTGAGAGAGGAGTCTGAGTGTCTGGGCTTGCGAATGTCCTGGATAAAAACCAAGATCCAGGCCTTTAATGACCTCTTAGGCACAGCCATCAGCAGTGTGTCTGTTTGTGAAAAGAGTGTCGACCTTGTTGAGAGGTTTACTTACCTCGGCAGTGACATTCATGTCTCTGGTGACTCTTCCTATGAAGTCAGTAGATGGATTGGGAGAGCATTGGGGGTCATGAGGTCACTGGAAAAGGGTGTGTGGCGCTCCCGATATCAATGCAAACGGACGAAGGTCCAAGTCTTTAGAGTCCTGGTGCTTCGTGTCGTGCTATATGGTTGCGAGACATGGACACTATCCAGTGACCTGAGACAAAGACTGGACTCCTTTGGTACTGTATCTCTCCGGAAAATCCTTGGGTACCGTTAGTTTGACTTTGTGTTGAATGAATGGTTGCTCATGGAGTCCCGAATGAGGCACATTACCTGCACTGTGAGGGAGCGTCAGTTACGGCACTACAGCCATGTGGCACGTTTCCCCGAGGGTGATCCAGCTCGTAAGATTCTCATTGTTGGGGACCCGAGTGGCTGGACCAGGCCAAGGGGTGGCCCACGTAACACCTGGCGGAGGGTGGAACTGGACCGTGTATCTGCCGGGGGGATTGCCAACCAGGATCCCGAGTTGTTTCATTGTGTAGTGGGTGCGGCAACACACTGTACCAGTGAATGCTCCTCAACTTGACTTGACTTATATTTAATTAAAATATATGCATATGTGGTAGAGGTGGGCATAGATGCATATCATAGCATGAAAAAGCAGCCCTGGGGTGTTGATGGGAGGATTGGGGGATTATGCTTTCACATGTATAAGTGTGAAGATTGGCCAGCTTCCTCACTAGCACTCTAGAGTTTGTGATTATAGGTGCCTGCACCCACTAAAGTATAAAAGGAGTCTGACTGGGACAAAGAGGAGAATCAAAGGAGGTTAGCGAATATATATATAAACCCTGGGTGGAGTGGTGGCTCTGAGGCTAAGGATCTGCGCTGGTATCCCGAAGGTTGCCGGTTCGAATCCCCGTCACTGCCAAAAAGGCCACTGCTCTGCTGTGCCTTTGAGCAGGGCCCTTAACCTGTAATTGCTCCAGGGGCGCTGTACAATGGCTGACCCTGCGCTCTGACCCCAAGGGGTATGCGAAAACTACCAAATTCCTAATACAAGAAATTGTATAAGGCGAACAAAAAAAAAAAAAAAACCCTTGACACATATTTTTATGAAGCCACTGTGCACTGGGGAAATTCCGAAGGACTGGAAAATGGCAAATATTATCCTGTTATATAAAAAGGGTTACTGGGCAGATCCAAGCAACTATAAGCTAGTAAGCTTAATAATGTGCTTCACAGGAAATTAGATGGAAGTACTTATTAAGGATAAGACTGAGCAGCCCATGACAAGTACAGGAGTTTTTCTGAGCAATCAGCATGGGTTCAGAAGAGGTAGATCATGTTTTACTAACATGCTGAAATTCTACGAGGAAACAACAAAAGGATATGATTAAAGTGAAGCATATGATATTATTTATGTTGACTTTCAGAAAGCATTTGATAAGGTACCACATGAGAAGTTGGGCATCAAACTAAAAGAAATGGGAGTTCAGGGTGATGTTTGCAGATGGGTGCAAAACTGTCTCAGGCAGGAAGTAGAGGATTATGGCATGAGGAACCTTATCAGAATTGACTGATGTTAAGTGTGATATTCCACAGGGGTCAGTATTAGTGCCTCTGCTATTTTTAATATATATAAGTGATTTGGATAGGAATATAAGTAACAAAGTGGTTATGTTAGCAGATAATACCAAGCTAGGTGGATTGGCAGATAATCTGGAATCCGTTATATCATTTCAAATGAACATGGACAGCATACAGGCTTGGACAGATTTGTGGCAGATGAAATTTAATGTCAGTAAATGTAAAGTATTGCACATAGGAAGTAAAAATGTTAGGTCTGAATACACAATGGGAGGTGTGAAAATCAAGAGTACACTTTATGAAAAGGATTTTGGAATCATAGTGGATATGTTATCAACTCCCAGACAGTATTCAGAAGCCATTAAGAAGGCTAATAGAATGTTAGGTTACTGTATATAACACAATGCGTACAGTATAAGTGCAAGAATGAAGCTTTATAACGCACTGGTGAGGCCTCACCTGGAGAAAGATTAAAAGAACTGAGCCTTTTCAGTTTAAGCAATAGAAGATTAAGAGGAGACATGATTGACATGATTAAAATTATGACAGGTATTACTACAGTGGATTGACACTGTTATTTTAAAAGAGTTAAAAAATACAGGGACACTGTTGGAAACTTGTTAAGGGTATATTCTACACAATTATTAAGAAATTTTTTCTTTATGAAGAGAACCATAGACACTTGGAATAAGCTACCAAGTAGTATGGTAGACAGATAAGACTTTGGGGACTTTCAAAACTCGACTTGATGATTTTTTGGAAGAATTAAGTGGATAGGACTGGTGAGCTTTTTTGGATTGAATGGCCTGTTCTTGTCTAGATTGTTCTAATGTTCTAAAGGGAAACAGAGTAGTCCAGAGGTTAAATGGAGGAAAAGAAAGAAAGGTCAGGATAAAGCTGAGCTGGTGCAAAAAAGGAGACAAGCAATCAGGAAGTGGGCCTGTGGGATAAGCAAGCGGAAAGCACTCATGGGGCAAGAGCTCTTCTGCTGAGTGCACAAGTGGCAGGAGTGACCACCCACTTTAAGGCACCCCTTGCAGGAGGCCGTAGGACAATAGGGGAAGTAAGGAGCAGGCCTTGTGGGTTTCACACTGAAGACCAAGGGACAGTGGGAGAAACACGAGCTGGGCTTGGCACACCCAGTGGTGACCGAATGAGGTGGCCGGAGTGAAAGCCAGTTTGAGGGAAGACTGCACTTCTCAGAGGGCCTCTACTGTGGGCTGAGCAGACCTAGTCAGGTGAGTAGCAGAGACGCAATTTTAGATGGAAGCACAGAGGCTGATAAGGGTTTTTAAAAGTGACAGATCCCTGACTTGTTTTAATCCAAATATTTTAACTGTGTGAATTACTCATTTATTTAATTACTTTTTTAACCTCCACTAAGGGCACTGTTTAATTAGAGTATTGAAGAATACTAGATTGATTTGTTTCACCACTTAAATGCATAGTGGCATAGTGCACGGAGAAGTTGATCTAACATGCTAAGGGCAGAATCTGTGTGGAATTTGCATATTCTTTTGCATCTACTTGGAATCTTCTCTGGATACTCTAGTTTTCTCCTGCATCACAATGTACTGTATATAGTATGTGCTAGGTTGACTAGAAATTCTAAATTAGCCTTGTACGGGATCTTGCCTGGGCAGGTTCTGGCCACCCACAACACTGAACTAGATTAAGCATGTTGCAGAATACTGTATTATTTATGGTTGTATGTATCAATAATACAGCTGTTAAAAACAATATATGAAAGGGAGTAATCAATCAATAGTGTTTCCTTTGTTACAGTAAGTTAAAACCCTCATGGGGTTCAATCAGTTTAATGTTGGCCATCACATAAGTGCTTTGAGATTATGAGGAATATGGTGGAAAATAAAAACTGACTGCAAATTAGTGACAAGGAACTGGAACAAGCAGATGTGCGGTCAAAACAGGCAAATCATGTAAGAAGGACAAGCATAAAACTAGTCATCTTGAGGAAATACAAGCACAAAGGTCTAAAAACAGAGAAGAGAAAAGAAGCACTGTAGACTACCAACAAAGCACCAAGATCAAGTAAAAGGTGATTGGAAACTCTTAACTAGGAAAAGGAGTTTGATGTGTAGGAAATACCAGATGTTGTATAAATGTTACAAGATAATTTGTTACAGTATGTATTAAAAAGAAAGTAGCTAAGGGCAAAAAACAGACATACTGTGTCTAAAATGGTATATTGTACCTGTGAAATGAAACAAATTCTGAAGTCTTTATTATATTGTACATCCATATTTTTATTCTACATGCTGTAATTTATAATTCAATTGCCAGTTTCCAACTAGTATTCTATCTCTGCTTTTCCAAAATTAAATAAGAAATCCTAACTTGAAGATGATTGTTTCTTCCAAAGTGACAAGCTTCACCTTATAACTATTTAAATACCATCAAGACCCACAACAAAGTTTTTCGGTTCTGTTGATGCAGCATTTTGTACTTCAGTAGCACTGCGTACATTTAAATATACACGCTGTCTGCTTTAGATTTTATTACCCAATGCCCACTATCTGTTACAGTATGTGCACTTCTGTAAAGTGTAGTGATGTCTGCACTGTTTGCCGGAAAACACAGATGTATAGCTTTCAAATGGCAGGATACATATCTGAAACAGAAAGCACAAGACATCTCAGGAGCACTTCCAGCGATATAGGTCAATGCTGTCAGGTTTGTTTACTTCTTATTTTTGAATTTTGTTTGTGTGTGAACTTGAAATAAGTGGATGTAATAAATATAGAGGCAAATTGTTAGTCTGCATGACATTCTAAAACAAAAGATAACGTACACAAAGAGGAACACATGTTACCATTGCAGAAGTTGTGTTAAGGGCATGAATGATGCATTACCCCACAATCATATTAATTATACTTTTAGCAAAATGCAGTACAGCCCTAATACATTCTAATTATTTTAATCCAGCTTACCTGGAGATTTTTTTTTTCTGTCCTACCGGTCTTCAGACCTTATCTCCAGACTCGTCTTTGGAGACTTAAATTATGATATGGTATATAACAACGCTGTATTTCTACTAATTAAATATCTATGTTTTATAAGACCGCATGGATTTATTTCCTTTTCATTGTTGCTTATTCATTAATATTATTACCTAATCTTATTCTTTTCTTTTCTTGTAACTTTCTTTTGTAAAGCACTTTGAGCTACTTTCTTTGTATTGAAAGTATGCTATGTAAATAAATGTTGTTGTTATATCATTCACAGTGTCCTAAAATTATTCATTTTAATGTGTATTACTCTAAATTAGATGTGTAACATTAAAATGCACCATGATATGTGCTTGGGGTTGCTGGGAGGATCAGGAGGTTTAATTCTGCTATGTGATAAAGATGAGTCAGAATGAATCAGCAGGTTACTTTACCTTACTGTACAATTTTGCTGAGCATATTCAATATATAATTCTCTGTATACTACATTGGTATCTTAAAAACCTAATTTACCATTTATGTTCCGTTTATGTTCCAAACAAATCCTTGTCTGTTACCTAATTTGTACACAATATACACGTTAGTGATCCTTTTGAAATTATTCTAAAGAAATATTCCACTGCTATTATATTTGTTGAAAAAATTTAGCACTCTGCATATATTTACCGGAATTATTTCCATAGGCAGATGAGTTAATATTAGATAAATTAACTATTTGGAATTTTAGTTAAATCAAATGACACACTAGTAAAAATGAAACATAACGACTATGAAAGGTTACATAAGGAACATTGTTTTTAAAAGTCAAATTCCCTGCACTGCAGATGAGCTCAAATATAATCAACCATCCCAAAGAATGATGAAAGTTGCAATTAACACTGATCAGTCTGTCCTGTAATTTTCTAACCAAATTGTTCCTGTTCAGGGTCATGGGTTTAGGATGGGGGCTGGAGTCTATTCCAGTTAGCATCAGGTATAAGGCAGGAATAAACTCTACAGCGGGCACCAGTCCATTACAGGAAGAACACACACACACACATACACATCCCACACACTAGGGACAATTTAGTATAGCCTATTCACCTAACCTGTATGTCTGTTAACAGTGGGAGGAAACCCACAGAGACATGGGGAAAAAATGGAAACTCCAATCCTGGGAAATCCTGGGACCACAAAGCACACATTTGTTTACAGAGAAAGGAAAAGAAGGAAAATTCAGCTGTCTTTTTCTTAAGATTGCAGAAAATGGGAAACATTTACAAAATATAAAAACTAAGAGAGCATAGATATTCAAAATCTATTTTAAATTCCTTGAAGCATATAAATATAAAAATCAACTTTCATATTTAATTGCTATGAAATCCATGAGAAATTGCACACAGTAAGTGAACCTTGTGAGTAATATGTGACTAAGCTACATTTTACTAAAAAAAATAGTGAAAAGACTGACATTTTAATACAGCACACATATCTCAGGGTATCGGATTAAAGTGTTGCATGTTGTTATTATCTCCAGCCAAGGAGCTTGTGTACTGGGAATAGCAGGAGCAACAGAAAAAAATGAGACAGAAGGAACAAATATGAGCTAGCGAATCAGAAAATCAAATGAAGCGATTAAGCCAATATACAAAACCAAATATCAAAAGTGAAATAAAGTGTTACAGATGCATCATACTTGTTTACTTTAATAACCTGTGACTAACACTAATCTTTGTTAATTATTTTAAGAAATGGATCCAATGCTTGGATACTAGTATTTATGCATTTTACAGGTAGGATGAGATGACATAATAAATCATATGACTGACATTGGCCATTGCAGCTATAAGCAATATGGCTGTGGCCACACATAGAGTGATACAAAATGGCAGCAACCATGCAATGACAAGAAACAAATCACTGTCACCAGATTATTGACTAAAAATAATAAACCACAAGAAATATAAAGCCAAAAGTGTCCAAAAATTAAGCAAACACTCTGATGCTAAAAACTCAGATTTATTACAGTGCACATCTTAATATTTAAAGTATGCACACTAAACAACAAATATAGTGAAAGTGAAATGTTTATGCCCTACAAGATATATGTTAAGGTCCCCCATTCGTGGTACTGAAGGCACTATATATTTATGACCTCACCACTTTTTAAATTATCAGCCAATTATTTCATTTAAGAAATGTAAATTAAATAGATAGATATTTTCTGTTATTGATAAAAAAGCAGGTGCAAATTATTTTATATTAGATGTTAAGTTCCTGGCTGCCTTATTATTTACACCTCATTGTTAATAACCAGCTTGTTAAGAGAAAAGAAAGAAAATAATGTTAGTAAGTAAAAAGTCTAAAATGAAATACTTGAAAGCATCTCTCTGAATTTCATCAAGAGGTAAAATCAGTACTAGCTGTAATTTCTCAATCTGCAGACAGAGCACTGTGGTGGGCATCTAATTAAATAAAAGTTTCTTTGTTGAAACAAAAACTTAAAACTACTGTGGCTCTTCATGACTAAGACTGAGGAAAGCCTGCTGTAGACTCTTGTGCTCATCTGCTGCTAAGTTTGAACCTGTGCAGGCATGAACCTAATTAAGCCACATTACCTGAGTCTGACCCAGTCACAGTAACACATAAATGTTATTGTAGTGTGTTGATGTTTTTAAACAGTTTGGTGGATTTCTGGTGAGAATACTTTTTGTATTGACACAGAAGCCTCTCATGCTGTGTAGTCACTTCATGGAAATAATTCAGAGCATGGCACAGGCATTATCGCTAGGACTGCAGAACTGACTGACTAGCTCAAAGGCCTAACCATGGTGGAAAAAAGAAGCGTATTTCTCAAACAAAAAAATTTCACCAAAGTTATCAAACACTCACTGATCCACACTGTGAATCTACTACTAATAAAACGCTAAGATCTGTTAGTGTGGGTGTGTGTGTGTGTGTGTGTGTGTGTGTGTGCGTGTGTGTGTGTGTGTGTGTGTGTGTGTGTGTGTCTGTCCCTCAGAGCAATCTAATTGGTCAGTTTGGCTTTGGTGACACAATCGAAAGAGGAAGTGCGAAATGAGTGAGATACACAAGAAGGAATAAAGGCATAGAAGGCATGCTGAGAGAGTCGCTTTCAAAGACAGAACTATAAATGCAGACAAACAAGTTCAGCAAGGTGCCTCAGAAATAATGAGTGTCTTCTCTTTACAGAAAAGCGCTCGAAAGAGGGAGCACCAGTAAAGAAAGCTTCAAACACTCTGCAGGTCAAATGAACCTCAATATATTTTATGCAAAATGACTATGTTCAATAAATGCACTTGTTTGAATTGGATGAATCACAAACTTTTTTGCCCCAGACTACTCTCTTTTCACTGCAGATGATTCAAAATGCAGTGGCATATTCGACCAGCCGAGGCACACATCAAAAATACAGTACAAACATCCATATGTACACTAAGTGCAATGGACTGGTATCATATCCAGGGTGGGTTTCTGTGTTTATTTGGATCTGGATTTAACATATTAAATTTTTGTAATCCCTTCTTGTGTTTTGTAAAAGTCAACTAAAGGAGGTTGGAATCAGGAAATGCACCTGGACATAAAACTTTGGTTCCAATACTTCCAAAATATGGGTGGCATCTGGCAATCTTGGGTTTACCCTGAAAATGACAGTTTCACTGACAAAGAGATAAACATACACTATGTATTATTTTGCACAGTGTTTTGTATTATTTTCAAATTTTGTTGTCTTATTTGCTGGGAGTCATAAGGTATGACTAGAGAAAGTGTCTTTCAATGAAAAAGACAGCATTCCTGCTTAATTGTTTTTCAGGTGACAGAAGGTGAAAACATTAGAACAATCTGGATAAGAACAGGCCATTCAGCCCAACAAAGCCCGCCAGTCTCATCCACTTATTTCTTCCAAAGAAACATCAAGTCGAGTTTTGAAAGTCCCTAAAGTCCTACTGTCTACCACACTACTTGGTAGCTTATTCAAAGTGTCTATCGTTGTTTGTGTAAAAAAAAAACTTCCTAATGTTTGTGTCAAATTTACCCTTAACAAGTTTCCAACTGTGTCCCCATGTTCTTGATGAACTCATTTTAAAATAACAGTCTCGATCCACTGTACTAATTCCCTTCATAATTTTAAACACTTCAGTCATGTCACCTCTTAATCTTTTTTTGCTTAAACATAAAAGGCTCAGCTCTTTTAATCTTTCCTCATAATTCATCCCCTGTAGCCCTGGAATCAGCCTAGTTGCTCTTCTCTGGACCTTCTCTAGCACTACTATGTCCTTTTTGTAGCCTGGTGACCAAAACTGTACACAGTACTCAAGATGAGGCCTCACCAGTGCATTATAAAGGTTGAGCATAACCTCCTTGGACTTGTACCCCACACATCGTGCTATATAACCTAACATTCTGTTAGCCTTCTTAATGGCTTCTGAACACTGTCTAGAAGTCGATAGCTTAGAGTCCACTGTGGCTCCTAAATCCTTCTCATAAGGTGTACTCTCGATTTTCAGACCACCACTTGTATATTCAAACTAACATTTTTACTTCCTATGTGTAATACTTTACATTTACTGACATTAAATTTCATCTGCCACAAATCTGCTCAAGCCTGCATGCTATCCAAGTCCTTCTGTAATGATATAATGGATTCCAAATTATCTGCTAATCCACCTATCTTGGTATCATCTGAAAACTTAACCAGCTAGTTACTTATATTCCTATCTAAATCATTTATATATATTACAAATAGCAGCAGTCATTTTACTCTTACTACCCTTTGTCTCTTAATGATCTCCAAACCTTATGCATTATATTATTATTCATACAGTATAATGGTGAGATTGTCCATCCACCTTCATAACCTGCTTATCTAGGACAGCTGGAGCCTATCCCACTAATCATCGGGCATAAGGCAGAAACAACACCAGTCCATCACAGGGAGAACACATACAAGGGCCAGTTCAGCAATGCCAAATCACTATATCAGAATATCTTTGGACTACGGAAGGAAACCAGAGCACCTGGAGGAATACCACATGGACAACATGCAAACCCCACACAGGGAGCACCCATGACATAACCCCAGCCTTCTTGTGGTCAGACAGTAGTGTTAACACTGCACCACCATGCCAGCCTGTTGTGATAGTGTAATATATTATATATTGTGCTATTAATTGTATTTTGTTATATGTATGAGTGTAATACTAAAAGAAATATGTTGCCTTACAATAAAGCTTAAGTTCAAAGAGAGCCAGGAACAAGAAACACATTATGCTGTCATTGTTGTGGGTCAGAGTTAAAACTCCTGCAGGAAAACTTTGACCAATAAGTGGTTGAGATGATAGAATTCAAGACAAAGTTGCCAACAGAGAGTTACGGAAGTCACTACTGGATGGAACCTAAGCATGAACAAGATTCTCTGTATTAGAGAAGGGCAGAGACAAGAAAACACAGAATGTATAATGGCGGTTTAAGTACAAAAAGTTCAAACAATTTCATTTGTATGGCATTTTTTAATGATTATAGATTCAATGCAACTCCATAAATCCACAAACAATGGCTGCAGGCTCTGTTTCAGGAGTTCATCATCTCAAATGGTCCAAAAGCAGCAAGCCATGTTTGCAGGTGTAGATTATCATTAGATTCACAAAGATTCAAATACGAACTAAGGCACACATCCAGAGTCAACTAAAATATGACAAATGTAGTGCAAACACATACGACATATAGTTGAATGATACTGAAGCAAATTGGATGCAGTCTCTAGCTATGAGTAATTATTGCAGTTAAGGTTAGTAGTTTTGGATTAGTACACAAGCATAAGTAATAACAAAGTCTGATTATTTATGTGAGACACCTTTAAAACAACAGGACAGCAGCTGTCTTATAGGAATTAGGGTTCTGAAATAATGAAAATTCTGAAATAATGGATTATTCTTCAACTGACAAGTTTACTTTCTAGCCTTAAAGTTGTGTCAATTGTAAAAGTTGGCGGGAGAGACCTGGAAAATTAAAGCCTTGGAGTTTGTAAAATATTAAATTTGAATTAATTTGTCCATTAAATATTAGTCTTATGTAAGTGTTATTATCAGGTGTAGACACGTGGAATGAACACAGGGTGACTACCCAAAGTATTAGGGAGCTTTTCAGCTTTTTCTAAAATTGCTCCTAAGAGTAGGTCACAGTGTCAGAGCTCCATTCTCAGGCCAGAAGGGGTGAAGTTAGTTTCGCTCAAGGGGCAGCTTCTCGCTGCTGTAGAGGGGAAAAAAGATGACACTGTTAGCAGCAGCGCCTCCTCTGGCCCTGGCAGGGAATTACATACCTTGTTTGAGCCCTGAAGGTGTCCCTGTTGCACACATAAGTAACATAGGCTAATATTTCCTGCATATCCTGAATGCAAGCTTAAAGTTCACAATCGCAAAACCAGCTTTAAAGATTTTCTGTGAATAAGAATAACCTGAATATGGTTTTATTTACTAATCATATGGCACTGATATAATAATTTTGAATTTTTATGTTGTAATACTGATTTTATGAAGTACACAAAATGTCGCCAAATACACTTAGTAAGTGCATATGGTAAGATCATGGCATTTTTTTATAAATCTAATGCTTAAATCACCAAAAGCCTATTATGTACCCCTCTTTAGTTGTTGCACAGATGAAAATGAAATTCAGAACCTGCTAAAACTCCCTGTAATTAGGATTAGATGTTGAAATTACAATACAAGAAAGACATCAAGTCTAGTTAATCAACTGCTGTATAAAACATATCTGTAAACTGACTAGGGAGTCTCCCATCTTTAACGAGCTAAAGAGACAGTATTAGGTGAAGTTCTTCTGTGCTGATAAGCAGGCTGTCTACCTCAGAATCTCTAAAACAGCTGATGTGGCGTAACTACTTTATACCTCATTATGATACAAAAAAATGCCATTTATATGTAAGACATGAAAAAATCAGTGAAAAACCAGACTGAAATTCAAAGATGTTGCATTAATAACAAAGTCCAAGTAAGTAAAGCCATGGTCTTTTAAGTAGCACTGTATGCTTGAATGCAAAAGGTAAAGACAAAGGCTGAAAAGACATGGATGGATGCCCTAATGGAGGATGTTGAACTGGGACACAAAAGAGAAGAAGCCAGAAGTGTTTGTTCAGCAGGTTGTGAAGAGAAAAATTAATGGATAGAATAAGAAAATAAAACAAATTACTGTATTAGTAGCACTAAGTAAGACTCGCCACATAAAACAGCAAGCCAAGTAAAAGTTCTGTATAATAAATGTATGAATTAGAAAATTTTGGGGAAGAATGAATCTGTTGAAAAGACATCTATTTATTTGGTGCCATAAAATGAGAAAATCCAAAAAAGAAAACAATATAAATACAGTGTCATGCATGTGCGACTAGGAAGACGTTGTATGGACCAAGCAAAGGTAATTCCACGCCAGGCCAGGGGTGGCGGGGTGCACTACACCTTCTCCTGTTATTTCTACAGACCAGCCGCGGGAAAACCTGTCTGGTTTAAAGCAGATGACGTCACTTCCGGTTCCTGTGCCTAGAAGAATATCACTTCCAGTTCCGGCGCCTAGAAGATTATCACTTCCAACACCTACTCTGACTAATGAAGAACATCACTTCCGGTTCCCTTACATCACTTCCTGTCCTATCCGTTAAAACCGCCATCTTGACAACCCATCGTCAGTTCTGCTTTGGACTCGGTATAGAGAACATCTCTGTATTTAACAAGACTCTTTTGCAGCCAGGAATAATATACGGATGGCTGCCCCAAACAAAACATTTTTAAGTCTGTTGAGTCTATTCCTTTTACAACAGCTAAGGTTGGTAGCATTACTGTGTATCTAAGCCAATGTAGAATTCCAAATGGGAATTTCATTCCTTTCTTCAATAATCCAAATGTTCACTGCAGTGCCAATTTTTTTCAGCTACAATTAACTTATTTGCCTTATTTCTTCCAGGTCGTTACATTAGACAATGAAGTAGTTTGTTTATGATTACATCAAATTGCATTCTCACTGTTTGTATAGGTAAAATATTTATATTTAACTATTAAGTCTACAAAAGCATATGGTTGAGTGCCATTTTCTCCAATGGCCATGTCACGTTATGATGGGTTGGATACAGTAAGATAACCCAAAGTAAATTGGGTACCCACACCAGGCTTAAGATTCTCACAGTCCTCAGTGGTCCCATCCTTACTATTATATGAAAATGCTAAACTATATGCTTAATACAATTTAAGGGCAAGGCTGCAAGCTTTAATCAATCTCTGCTTTATACAGCAACTTTTGAAAGTTAGCACTACAAGTAAAGAGGTATAGAACAATTACTTACATTTATTTTTTCAAATTTTATTCTATTTTTAGACTTTTTAGTACATGTGCTACTGGAGCAAACTCAACAAAAAATCATCATGCTGCAGAGCTTACATCAATATAATAGTTTACTAGTACAAAGAAATAAAAAATCTTTACCTTATGTAGGACAATTGCATAGCAAAAAATAACCCCAATGCACTTACTCGTATAGCTTAACTTATTAAAATATTTAATGTTGGAAATTAAATTAAAAGGGTAAAAATTGGAACATGTAGTAGTTATGTTTCATTTTTACATAATGCATTTCTAGCATCAGCAAAGTGTTTAGACCTTAGTCCTCTTAGGTTCATCTAAAAACTTACTAAACTTATATTTGGGCCTTTTTTTGTTTTAGCTTAAAATATTTAAAGAAAAAGGTAATGGTAATAAAAAAAATATTAATGTTAATTTAATGAATTAAAAAAACACTGCATATGGACATTCTAATAAAGGATTACAGTGTATGAAGCTGGAATATCCCAAGGCATTAGTTGCAAGGTAAAAACCATTCCTGTATGAAATAAACTATCACAGGGCACATTGACATAAACAAATCCACAGTAACTCACACTGGGACAGTTTAGAGCCATTGATCAGCTTAATCTATATGTCTATGTAAGTGAGGCTTTGAGAAAATATGCAAGCTCCTTTGAGAAAATAGGCAAGTTCCTGACAACCAGTCACCAGGCCAGGATTTGAGCATTGGACACTATGGGAGGCTGCAGCATTAACCACTATACCATCGTGCCATATCTGAGTATGGTTATAGCTGTACAAATTCACCTGGTATTGAAGAATGACAGGCATTAAAATACAAATATACAATGATCCAAAAATATTAAACTTATTGTCAAAGCTTAATAAAAATATAAGAAAACACAAGTGAGTGATTTTACATCATGGAACCAACTCTTATAGATGCAATAGTGCAATATTCTAAAAACCAATATAAGTAGGAAAGACAACCATAATCCATTTATCTAGCAATCCAATAAAACTTTCTGCACCACTGAACCCAACAATAAAAAATATCAAATAAAGGGCTTATTTAAAAAACACAATAAGGAGGGGTCATTAGGAGAGATATAAATAAAATAAGAAGTCTATCTGCCCAAGCTGGGCTTTAATGAAGACACATTCTACAGTTTATAATGATGTCAGTGTCTCACAGCTCCAGGGGTCAGATTTATAAAACTTCCATATTCACAATAAGAGGCTCAAACTTTTCATGTAAAGGCTGGAATTTATAAAAGAAAACTTTACAGGAAAACTTGTATATATTTATGGTAACTCCCATCCATCCGTACACATTTTGAAGAAAGTGGGAAATGAAGTTAACCGATAAAGTACGGAAATGCAGTGAAACCAGTTAAAAGGTGATTCACTTGTATAATAATTCATATCACGGAGCAATTATTATGAACTGTGTCAATGTGACAGACATATTAAACCTAAAAAGTGATGAATATAATGTATACAGTCTACTGTAGTTGACTTTTAAGACAATGCTGTGTATTTGTACTGAACAACTTCTTGGGTTTTCCTCAGTTCATATTGGCTTCCTGTTGTCATTTCTTAGGATTAGAAGCCAATGTAAACACTTATTATAATTGCATTAAGTAACACACGGGTGTGATTCACTCCCTGAGTACAGAAAGCTATAAATATGCACTATAGACTATTCATAACTTAATGGTTTGAAACAACATGACTTATTTGGCACTAGTTGAAGACTATGCAAATTGTCATAAATGAAGGGAATGAGCTTTTAGGGACTGGCGGGATTTTTTGCCAATGACGTTAAATGGCATATGAGCAGAATTAGGCTTCTAAAAGCCATCCTCTTGGAACTATGTGCTGAACTGAGCCTGGCATTAAAAAGACAGATGGCCCGATATCGGGCTCTACCTGTTCATATCCAGGTTTTAAGTACAATTGGCTTTCTGGTAACAGCTATGTAACAAATAGAACTTGCTGATAGGCAAGGAATATCTCAGTCCTGTACTAAAAAGCCTGCTGTACTAAAAGTAATAAACTGAGAGGCGAGGTACTGCATTTAGTTTCCATATGGTGTGGGTGTACATGCCAACATAAAAAGGCAATTTTCAGCAGTGTCCGGTTTTCCTAACATAATCAGCACAATTGACTACACACATATTGCTACAAGGGCACTTTATGAGAATGAAGCTGCTTTTGTTAATCATTAGCAGTGACATTCCATTAACTCACAAGTCATCTGTGAAGCCAAGATAAGACAGAAAAAAAATCAGAACTGTTCTGACATAACAACAGAAAGTAAATATCCAAACCAAATATCCAATTACAGGCGCTATTCGCAGATAAAAATCAGAGAGTGTATATGTGCTTTTTCCTCCTTCTTTTGTACTCACTCTCTCAGTGATGAGCGATACACTTTTTCACCTTAGATCAGACCTTTTTTTTTATTTCAGGCATGGTGTGACTGGTGGAGCTCACTGCATCATGGCAGCAGTAACATGCTGGCATTCTATATTATTATGTGCTTGTTGGTAACACCTGTGCTTAGGCTACCAAATAAAGGTTCTTTGACTTTAGTCTCCATTTTGCAGACTTCTTTGCAACTTCTGTCTCACAGTCTTCAAAACTTTCCTTTTTGCCTTTCTTCTCTAGTTACTATTGTCTCACTATACTGGTAAATCTGTTCATTATATATGTGTGAGGTTGATTAGCATGGTCCATATACGGTTGTTTCAAAGTGGCAACCGGGCAGGGCTCAAGGCATGTTCACATAAGCACATTTACAAGATGATTGTGATTTATAAACAGTAAATTGCAGACAAATGTGTGTATGTCAGGTTGTACAAATAATAATAATAATAATAATTCATTACATTTATATAGCGCTTTTTTAGGCAAACACATTTTCCTGGTTTTTGGAATACACGTATTTTCAAGCTCAAATCAAGTTCAATAAATGAGACCTTAGGTGCCAAAGTAAGTGGTTTGCACATTATGCAATTGCTGCATTACATTTATTTTTCAGCAATCAGGCTTTTCATTCCACATACTGAAGCCATTCTGTTAGCTTGATTATTGACTCTAATTTTCCCTGTTATGAATGACTTTGATGTTGTAAGTGTCCCTTGTAATGGGCCTTATCCAGAGTTGACTCCTGTTCATGGCTCTATGCTTTTGAGATCCCTGAGACCCTGAACTGAATGAGGATAGATAGAAATGTATTACTAACATTTCTTTCCTTTTAAAGGCAGCCTAATCATTTTCCTGTTTAGGCTTAATTCTCTTACACAGTTTTTTTCCCTGTTTCAGAATATTTTTGCAAGCGGGCAAACATGATGAGTTATCAACATTATTACTTTGTGTCTGTCATATTGTCTATTATTTTTGTAATATTTAAATTAAACAGCAAAATATCAAATCATTCCAGAAGCTAGTGAAGTGGAGTCGGTAGATAAATCCTTTGACTCCGACTCTGACTCCTTAGTTTCCGGTACTTCTGACTCTGACTCCCCGACTCTGACTCCTCTGTATTTAATATGCTAATGTATTTTCCATGTTGATTAAAGGAAGACAACATACACGTCATCTAACCACAGAACTACTGGATAGGAAACTGACTCTCTACCATATTGGCCAGTTTAAACAAAAGACAAGAACCCCTGAACATACCTCAGGCCATAGCACACACCTCCACCTACATCATTACACTTGTTTACACTCATATTAACTTGTTAAACACATTATATCTGAAATAAAATTAAAACACTTTTTGTAATGTACCATAATCCAGATTACAATATGTGAATGTCAGGTTGTAGAATAGCTCACCTGAACTTCACACTAGTAGTAACACAACTATGCACTGGGCTTTATTCTTACATCAGATAAGTACTTAATTATGACTACTGTTTGTGAAATGGGACATTTGAACTTGCTGTATTTTTTTTTATTACAATTTAAATTTATTAGCAGTTAGAGTCGGTACATTTTTGCCGACTCTGAACCCGACTCCAGGTACCCAAAATTGTCTCCGACTCCTCGACTCCGACTCCACAGCCTTGCCAGAAGCAAAAATCAGTCAAGATCTTTGCATGAAAGTCACATGTTTTTGTGTATTTTCACACATGTACCACAATTACATATTTCTACAGTAAAAGGGAGCAAAAATGTAGCACCTGTTTAAATGAGCACTTTAACAAAATTCAGCAGTTTGCCATCAATTCAGCAACCAAATGGAACAAAAAAAAGCAAGCTATAAAGGAGACCCAGTGACAAGATTAATGACCATTACTTTTAGAAATTAGAGATACTGCACATTCAGGCAACCATTTTTTGAATATACTAATTGTAAAACAAGGTTACAGGCAGCAGGACTTTAACCTAGCAGCATTTGAAGTAAAGCAGGAGCCAGCCCTACATTGGGCACCAGCCTATTGAGGCACATACTTAGACCCAAAGCAACATTCGCTCACATTGTGTCCTTCTTGCATTATCAATAAAAACAGGCTTGATGCAAAGCCAACAGTTTAGTGTTAGCAATCACTGCATGTCTGACAAATGTGGGAGGAATCTGGAGAAGACTTACGCAGATACTGAAGCACTAGTTGGGCTTCCCTTTTGATCTGGAGGTTATACTACATACTGCTAATCTAATCATGCAGACTCACTTACTATTCAGTCAGATTCACTTCAATTAACTTTCTCAATCTAAATGTGGGTTAAATGGAATATGTTTAACATTTTATTTGCTATTATATGCAGATAATGTTTTCAAAACATATTACAGTAAATCATATTTTATCAGTCCATCCATATTATGGACCTGCTTATCTGCTACTGGATTGCAGTGCCAAGCATGATAAATTAAAAGTTAACTACAAATGTTACTTTTATTACATACTTTCTCATATTACACAAGTAAAACCATAATTGGAAAGAAAACCAGGTCGGCTTCATCCCTCTTGCTGCTGAAAAAGTACTTGAGTTTCATAAAAGAGAGCAGATTTCACTGTTTTTAGCACATACATTAGGAAGTAAGAGCTCTCAGGTCATAGTAGCTCTTCCTGTGGGGTTGCCAGCTAATATCACATTTTATAGCCATTTTAATACTTTATTCCTCAACGAGCATATACTGTTTGCAACATGCTGGTACTGTCAGGTAAAAGGATCAGTGTTCAAATACAGAGATGTTTTAGATGCTAAAAGGTGTATGGTGACAAATCTACTGCCTAAACACTGAGTGTGACTTTAAGGAAGACACGTCAAATGAAATTAATATAAGTGAAACAATATAGCCCCTTCCTTGTTTCCCTATCTGAGTACTTGCTTGGTGCTACCCCAAAAATAACTGAACTGAACTAAATACTTTCTACTTGTTGTTTCTACTTATCTACTATATAATGCCTTTAACATGTATATTTTATATAACATCTTTATTATATATCTAGTGTCTTTAACACATATCTATTATATAACACCTTTCTTATCTATCTATCTATCTATCTATCTATCTATCTATCTATCTATCTATCTATCTATCTATCTATCTATCTATCTATCTATCTATATGAGTAGCTGCTCTGAGCCTGTATTATACAATAGTGCTATACAACAACAAATCACCTTGAATTAAACTGATATTCCTTGTTTTTTATATATGCCTTAAAAGTTTATCTATTATATATCCCCTTTCATGTATCTATCTGAATAGATGCTCTCAGCCTATTCAAAGTGAAAAGTACTAAATAAAAATAAATTGAACTGAACTGAAAGGAATATTCCCTACCTACAGTATTGTATTTATCTCTTATATCAGCTCTTTAAATATCTGCTATTCTAGAATAGCACCTATGCTCTCTGAGTATCAGGTAGAGTGTATTTCATAGCTGTCTATCTATCTATCTATCTATCTATCTATCTATCTATCTATCTATCTATCTATCTATCTATCTATCTATCTATCTATCTATCTATCTATCACCTATGGAGGGTATTGCAGCACCCCGAACCCCAGATAGAACCCCACAGACACAACTCCTGGTTCAATTAAAAGGTTCTTTTAATACAATACCTTACTAAAGGCTTCTCAACACCATTTGCATAACCACAATTCTCTCTTCTCTCTCTTATTATTTCTTCTCCTCAATTCCTCCAGGCAAACTTTGTCCGTCCTCCATACCTCACTCTAACTCACCTAGGTGAGGTTGAGCAGCTTCTTTAATCTATGACCCGGGAGCACTTCCCATGCTAGGGCATAACCTGCTGTAAGCACTTCCATGTAAAATGGAAGTCCCTTAAAGTTGGGTTTACTAATCCCGGCAGCATCCCCCTGGCAGAACCCAACTGGACAGAACTCAACAGGGCTGCCCCATGGGACTACAGATCCCAGAATGCCCTGCGGGTGTCCATGTGGAAATTCTAACCCAGGGATGCTGACCACTAACATATCAGGGGAGGCAATGGTCTGAATAGATTGTCACTCCAAGTTCCTCCATTACATTTGCCTCCAGGCCATGTAAGAAACTTCAGTCCGTCCCTGCTGGGACACCAACATATTCACTCAAAGTTGGCACCTCCTGCCAAATTCCTGGCAGAGGCAGGGAACTGCCTGCCTTCCTACTCAACCATTCAGTACTGCAGCCTCTCAGCCCGGTAATAAATCATACACCATCTTGGTCAAGACGCAACCCCATGCTTACTATCTATCTATCTATCTATCTATCTATCTATCTATCTATCTATCTATCTATCTATCTATCTATCTATCTATCTATCTATCTATCTGTTCCTTTCATACGTAACCATTGATCTATATAGCATATGAACATCCTCATTCTCATCTGCCTATTATATAGTCCCCTTCTTATCACTGTACTTTTCATGTATAGCACCATTCACAGCCCTGTATGTACAGTATATCGTGCACATATATAGATTCTTGGTCACATTATGTATAAGATTGTATATACATATGTATGTAAATATATACAGTAAATACATGCATATTTTTGTATATGTATATATATATATATAGAGAGAGAGAGAACAGTATCCATACATTTTCAACATAATTACAAAAGCATCACAGAGTGCTGCATCCTATTTCTGGACAGTTGGAGAATTTATAGGAACCAACTATGACTGGGATTGTAGTTTCTTGTAGGCCAAAATCATGTACACACCCTCACTCATTCATACCAGAGCAGTTTATGGATGCTAAACGCACATCCTTGTGAAACTATGTAATCTTCACACAGGCACTGAACCCAAGTCCCTGTAGCTGAGAAACAACAGCACTAATTGGTACGACATCCCTGCGCTATACAATGTCAGTTAAGACACAGTTGGAATGTTATGGCAGATTGCTTTGTACTGTTCGTAAAAGGAGGGGTGGTAAGAAAGAGTGCATGATAAAGACTCTTCTTTTGCCAAGGTGGCTGATTTGGCCAAATGCCAAGGATGCTGAACTTCCAGGGTGTCCAAGGGGCTGATGCTACAGACAGTTGGAATTTGGGAGTGGGGCATGTATGCTTTACATAACTCAATAGATTTAATTTTTTAGTTGCTGGTTCCATGTGAACCGCCTTTGAAACGATCTATTCGACTAACTTAAAGTGAATTCCATAACTTAAATTTGTCTATAGCATTATTTTTAAATGTCTATGCTGTATATTTATTTAGGTATTCCTCCTTTCTTGTATTTATTTATTTTTTGAAACGGTGCAGGAGCGACTCACGTGTTGATTTCCCGGTGTGGGAGCTCCTACGTATGTTGTTGTCACAAAGACACATGCAGCACTAAATACTCACTAGAGCTGCATGGCTGACCGTCTAACTCCTGCTCAGGGCAATCTAGCAAACCGGGTTTTCTTGCTGACGTACACAATCATTGCAGAGTATCTCCATCATAATTCATTTCAGCTTATGCAAACAGTGGAAAAGGCATTTAACGCTCCGCTAGCTCCTTGTAATTGAAGATTTGCCACTGAAAGAACAGATCCTGGCGTGTCCTTCATGCAGGAAAAGGACGTCTGCTGACCACCTACACATCATTTTATAATTTTACAAGAGTCATCTCGGCAGCCTAGAATTAGATGCACAATTCATTTGTCAGGGTTACAGAACACAAACGGTCGTGTCTCAGGGTAGGATAGTGAAGGTCAAAGAACTGTGCGGCCAAGACGAGAGTGCACTGCAGCAAAAAAAAAAAAAAAAAAAAAAAAAGGCAGAGCAGAAGCCAAACATGCTGACACTTACCATGAGACGCAGAAAGATTCGGGCTGGAGCAAGCAGAACGCTGCCTCGAGGATTACAAATGTAAAGAAGTTCCCAGTCTGAGAGAGAGGGAGGGGAAACGAGTAAAGAAACAGCAAGATCCAAAAAAGCTGTTCAGTGGGACGAACACGGCAAGTTGGCACCCACTAGAAAAGGTATGAGCCCGAGGTGTGCCCGCCTGCCCAGTCAAACGCGCCAGAGCTTGTGGTGCTGAAGATGCCTCCTCCTCGCATCAGCCGGCCACTGAGGCAGCGTGCTGTAGACGTCTCTCGGTAACTCAAGAGAAAAGGGAAGCCGAGCAGCTGACATCCAACCAGAGCTACACTGACATTCACATGGGGGGTGGGGAAGGAATGAGAAAAAAAAGGTATTTTCTGTTTAGTGCGGAGGAACTAGATATCCTAGAAAAGGAGAGAGTGTGAAAGAGAGAAAGAGAGAGAGAGAGAGAGAGAGAGAGAGAGCAGCCGGAGCATCAGTATTTGTAATCCGTCTTCACAGGCAGCCAATCAGGCTGCCAAGTGTTGTGTCAGCAGCGCAGAAGAGTCAAAGAAAGGCAGCGCAGTTTTCAAAGTGTCGCGTCTGCTTCTTCCGAATTACACGACTTTTTCTACTGACTTAAAAACGCCACTGCACCAGTGATAACTTGCTTTCTTTTGGCAACAAAGGAAGAGAACCCTTCTGAAATCCAGGATTTCCGTAACAAAAAAAAAAACAGAAGAGAATTTCAATACTGTATAGCCTGATCTGAATTAACATCTAATTATACATTAAGTACTTTATATAACAGCATAACATTGTCAAACTCAGTTAATCTGATACAAGATCGCGGGACGAAGTCATCCCCACCTGCGACAGGCGGCACAAATACTTGCCAATCCATCTAAGGGCCATGTGAATTTGGAATCGCCTGTCGGGGCTGGATTAAACCTCTGGTACCCTTGGGCAACAGCACCTCCGGTGCCCCCATATACGCACACGGAGACCGATTAACCTGCGCATTCGAATATTAAAAGCAAACAATTTTTCGAAGGACAGACACCTGCAGCATGTATTAATTTTCTTACATTCTATGAGAGTGTTAGAATCTTTTTAATTAATTACTTATAATTGGTAATGATCTATGAATCACCAACCGCCTGTTCTTTCCAAAAAAAAAACAAACACAAAATTACTATCTTTGGCTTCTTAACATTTTTCTTTAAGTAGCTATATCTACTTCATTTCGTCCAAAAATTGAATCAAATGAACACAATAACGAAAGGGCACTAACATTTTGTTAATAGCACTGTCATAAAACCTGAACAAAATACAAAACAAAAAATAGTGCCATTAAACTGAAAAAGAATTAAACACAATACCTTTTAGCTATGTGTATAGAAGCAGGGTATAGTCTGAAAATTTGAACAAATTGACAAAAAGAAAAGAAAAATAGACAAAGGACATGAAATTATGGTCTCCATAATGCAGGGTCTACAGAAACACTGTAAGGGTTCGCTTGCTGATCGTCAGGTGGGGCATGGACTCCATCATCATCAGAAACATTAATGTTGACCACTTGCTTATTGGCAGTTGTGTAACTTCCACTCAAATTACCATAACATCAGGGGTCATGCGACCTGACAAAACTAATATTAGCTTCTTCTAATTAGCCTGCTAATGCTAAATTCGGAGAGTTTTTAGGCTTCATCTTTTCTATAGAAAAATCTAGCAATTTCAGCACAGTTTTTTGCACACCTGATAATCCAGGGGTTCTCAACCTAATTTTACTGAGGGAAGCAGCTCTGGTGTCAATAAGCAAATGAGCCACACAAGAAGAAATCGATATAGATCCTTGAAAAGGACATTCAGTTTACCTGGTAATGACACAAATATTTGCTTAATATTCTTTAAATCAGATCTTCATAAAAATACTAATGAAGGAGAGCACTGAACAAAGAGAAACTAGCACATCTTTTTAAGAACAACCCCTACCCCCACCGTGTTTGTTTAGTTAATAATTTTAATATACTCATCTGAAAGGCACACCTTATGAGAGGACTGCAAGCCTTTTTATATAGTGTGCTGTCAAACATCAGCTAAACATACTGTAAATGTACAGTGAAATTATCTATACAAATGATTTGCGATTGTGTGTCAGTCATATTGAGACGCTTGCCTAGGCCACATGTAAAAACGCAGATAAAATAAAATTTTTTTTGTGCATTTTGTACAGAATGGATTGTTCAATACCAACCAGTCTGGCTCCAAGAGAAACCATTTGTCTAAGATGGCTGTACTAACTGTGGCTGATCAGCTACAATTTGCTAGAGCTACTATCATGTCATCAGTCCTGAACCAGCTAGATTTCTCCTCTGCGTTCAACACAGTCAACCAAGATTTCCTTCGGCACAGCCTCTCTAACCTTAGCAATATGTAGACTGCCCTCAGATGGTTTAAGTCCTATATCTCGGGCATATCCTACAGTGTGTCCTGGTGAGGAGAGTTGTCAAGGGTGCAGCAGACATGCACAGGTGTACCCCAGGGATTGGTGCTTGGTCCCCTACTTTTCTCTCTGTACACCACCTTGCTGGGCTCCATCATCCATCCCAAGGGTTCTCTTATCATTGCTATGCTGATGATACACAGCTGTAACTGTCGTTCCCTCCGGAGGACAATATAGTATCAGCTAGAGTCTCTGCTTGTCTTACTGATTTCTCAACCTGGATGAAGGTCCACCATCTACAGCTTTACATGCCAGCCAGTCTATTCAACTCCCCATCTCTGTACAGCTTGGCTCACTGTCATTTAAAGCTGCCAAGTTAGTATGCAGCTTGGAGTGGTGATTGATGAGCAGCTATCTTTTTCTGATCACATTTGCACTGTTTCTCATTCATGCAGGTTCATGCTGTTTAACATCCACAAGGTCAGACCAAGCCCCTCATGGACCCTGTGATCATCAGAGGTGACTGTGTGCAGAGGGTTTAATTCCTATAAATACCTGGGAGTGCAGCTGGATGATAAATTAGACTGGACTGCCAATACTGATGCTCTGTGTAAGAAAGGACAGAGCCAGTTATACTTCCTTAGAAGGCTGGCGTCCTTCAACATCTGCAATAAGATGCTGCAGATGTTCTATCAGACGGTTGTGGCGAGCGCCTTCTTCTACGCGGTGGTGTGCTGGGGAGGCAGCATTAAGAAGAAGGACGCCTCACGCCTGGACAAACTGGTGAGGAAGGCAGGCTCTATTGTTGGCATGGAGCTGGACAGTTTGACATCTGTGGCAGAGCGACGGGAGCTCAGCAGGCTCCTATCAATTATGGAGAATCCACTGCATCCACTAAACAGTATAATCTCCAGACAGAAGAGCAGCTTCAGCGACAGACTGCTGTCACTGTCCTGCTCCACTGACAGACTGAGAAGATCGTTCCTCCCCCAAACTATGCGACTCTTCAATTCCACCCGGGGGGTAAACGTTAACATTATTCAAAGTTATTGTCTGTTTTACCTGCATTTTTATTACTCTCTAATTTAATATTGTTTTTTGTATCAGTATGCTGCTGCTGGAGTATGTGAATTTCCCCTTGGGATTAATAAAATATCTATCTATCTATCTATCTATCTATCTATCTATCTATCTATCTATCTATCTATCTATCTATCTATCTATCTATCTATCTATCTATCTATCTATCTATCTATCTATCTATGTATATGACAGAGTATGCAACACAACTTTTGGTCCAGGCTTTGGTCTTATTATTAATAATAATTATCATTATTATTCATGGTGGCTCCAAAATTCATACTAACCTCTACTTTCTCTTCTGTTCTTTTTCCGGTTTTCTGTGGTGGCGATCTGCGCCACTACCACCTAATCAAAGCACCGTGATGTCCTTACATTGATGGATTAAAGGCCAGAAGTCCACATGACTGTCATCATTAAGTTCTTCCATGTGAACCCTGAATACAGTGAGGACTGATTGAGGTAATTTATGTTAGGTAGAATGCCTAGAGGGGGCTGGGCAGTCCCATAGCCTGGAACCCCTGCAAATTTTATTTTTTTTCTCCAGCCATCTGGAGTTTTTTTTGTTTTTTCTGTCCTCACTGGCCATTGGACCTTACTTTTATTCTATATTAATTAGTGTTCCCTAATTTTAATTATTTTTTTTGTCTTTTTTCTCTTTCTTCATCATGTAAAGCACTTTGAGCTACATTGCTTGTATGAAAATGTGCTATAGAAATAAATGTTGTTGTTGTTGCATCTGGACTACTGCAACTCACTTCTGGCAGGAATACTCACATGTGCTATCAAGCCACTGCAGATGGTCCAGACCTATTTTGTATTTAACCAGACTAGATGGGCACGTGTCACTCTTCTCCTCAGGTCACTACATTGGCTGCCTGTAGCAGCACACATTAAGTTCAATTCTCTGATGCTTGCCTACAGAGTAGTCAGTGGGTAAGCACTTCTGTATTTGGGACACTGGTGAGGCGGTATGCTCCTTCTTGCCCACTCAGGTCCATCAGAGAACAGCATCTGGTGATGCTGTCTCTGCGTGGTATAAAGTGTTAACCCAGACTCTTTTCCTGTGTAGTTCCTAGATGGTGGAACGAGCTGCCCACCTTCATCTGTACTGTTGACTCCCTTATTATATTCAAGAAGCAACTGAAAATGTATCTTTTCTATGAATATCTCTCTAATTGATAGAAGAAAAAATCTTTGCTCTGTGATATTTTATATTGTTGATTGTTAGATTAAGCTTAATTGTATTATTGATTGTAATCTATGATTGTAAATTTATTAGTTATTACATCTGTTCACATGTGGCAATCAGCTTTTGTTACCTGTCCTACTATGCTTGCTGAACAAACAGGCACTAACCTAATGTTACTCG
Organism: Erpetoichthys calabaricus; assembly: GCF_900747795.2. NCBI lineage: Eukaryota > Metazoa > Chordata > Cladistia > Polypteriformes > Polypteridae > Erpetoichthys > Erpetoichthys calabaricus. Next base: position 289,574,210 of record NC_041394.2, on the reverse strand, counting down.
ATTATGTTTATCTCTTTTGTAAATCGTTTTGGATAAAAGAATTTGCCAAGCAAATAGAGGTAAATGTAAAATGTAATAAATCAATTCCTGGTACCTCTTGTCACACATGTGTGAATGGGAGGACATTATATGGACCAAGCAAAGATA